>NW_017256853.1:0-776 GCF_001594055.1 Mycetomoellerius zeteki | reverse complement strand
TAAAAATGTTTACAATTATGTATTAAATATTATACTATTATATACGCGTTTCAAATGTGGTGTACGTCATATCCAAATAAATTTCTAAATGCTAACACTTTTAATATTTGAAAAATGTAACTAATATTTATTACTTTACATTTATGTATAGTATATAAACGTAAAGTTTGAAGTAAAAAAATGTTTGTATATTAATTACATTTTACAAATGTTAAAAGTGTAGCATTTAGAAATATATTTGGATTTACGACGTATACAGTACATTTTTAACGCGTATTTGCAATATTACAGATACGTTTCAAATACATAATTTATGTATTTAACACGTATCAAATATATATCTGTTATATGTATCCGATATGTAACGTAAATTACGTATCTACCGCGGACATTTATCGATATTAAACATGTATCTGATACATGATTCATACTTATTGTTACATATTTTCTATATAGCAACATTTCAAATTTTATGTATCTGCTATGTACATGAAATATAAAATGCTGTGCGGGTATGTTTAGTTCTTCTTTTTTTATTTTTCATTACTTTATTACTGTATTACTCTGTATTTGGTTTACCGAACAACTCGCATATCAGGTCTACTTTTCCTTATGTCGCTTTTCCTTTGCGGCTTCTTTTTTTTTCAAATAATTCCATTCTTATATCTTCATTAGTCCGTCTAGACTTTTTTGCCTTCGGCGAGCCATCGATGGCATGCTTTACAAGATTTCTTCCGGAATTTCAGATACATTGAATTTAGGATATCTCACACTTC
>NW_017256852.1:0-220 GCF_001594055.1 Mycetomoellerius zeteki | reverse complement strand
ATTACCGTATTTTTACTTACGTTTTTGTGGGGTCGTCGGTTCTGGTTTGGGCGACGCAGTCACCGCTGGTTCGGAAGTAGGCGGCTGCGTTCCCTGATGCGGGCGGCATCGGCTGCCCTAGTGGCAGTGACCCTGAGGACTGAGGTTCCATCAACTTTTTCAATTTTTCCACCTCAGCCCTCAGGGCCGCCAATTCAATATTTTTTAAGTCTTCCATTGA
>NW_017256851.1:0-525 GCF_001594055.1 Mycetomoellerius zeteki | reverse complement strand
TAAGAGTTTAAATATTATTTTTAAAATTAGTTAACAAAACATAATTCACAATTCGTTTTACCGTTGCAAGAGGATATAGAGAACTATATGAGTACGGCTTGATCCAAATGCATCTGTACGATTAAGAAAAGGAGTATTGCCTACAATATTTGATTGTCAATCCGACAGACAACGTTGTCATTTAAAACGTGAACGTCCAGGAATTCTAAAGCGTTAGAAAATAGAAAGTTTGAATGAAATTCTACAGACTAAATCGGTTGATAAGGCTTGTAGACATATAATAGATGAACCTGTTACTGAAGAGCCAGACGTCAATATTGGTAATTATAGATTGATGATTATATTTTACATATAGTTGAATTACATAATATAATATTGAACAATATTTATAATAAACTTGTAGATAATCCTTCATCAATTGAAGATAACAGCATCGAAAGTGATTTGAATAATGTATTTCCAAAATACAAGGACGTTGGCGTTCAAGCAAAATTACAAGTTCAAAAAATAATGCGTAGCAAATAC
>NW_017256850.1:0-1035 GCF_001594055.1 Mycetomoellerius zeteki | reverse complement strand
CATCATTAAGAATAATAAATAACTGAAACTGAAAGAATTAGTTATTTTTATTTATTATTATTTTTAATTTATTTTACTACTAAACATGTTTCTTGTGTGAGTACTTTTCCAAAGTGTACGCGAATTCATTATCGATTTTATTGATCCTGCGGGTAAATCGGGCTGATAAATCAGGAATACTGCATGATCTTTCGAATCTAGATGTCATCTCACGTATCGCGTCGCACGTCGCGCTGGCGCTGATTTACCGGTGTCATAACCGCTTCGAAACAAAACAAGTACACGTATCAAGCAAGTATGAGCGTGCAAATACTGCAAATATATACGTGTTCTTTGAATTTTATTCTAATTATTCCAAAGATCTGCATCCGAACGTTCTGGAATCTATGGTCTGGATTGTTTGAAATCTATTGTTTTTACTATTTAGTATTTCATTTCAATTTCGTTTCTGATTTTAATTACCAGTCTATATGTTGCAATTCAACACGAAGTAAGTAGCAATAATGCAAATGCATAGTGTAGTTAGTGGGTGTTTTCCATTTGATGACACAAGTCGACACAAATCGACAAAAGTGTCATTTTATCGTTGCCACTCTCTGAATATCAAGAAGGATAGAACGACGCTTATGTCGATTTATGTCAACTTGTGTAGTTGTGTCATCAAATGGAAAGCACCCATTGTTGTCAGATTAAATTTTAATTATTTTCAGTCCTTATAGTTTACATCGATTGTTTTCATTGTTTAATATATATATATATACATTATATTTATATATTTATAACAACTAGCAACTTTCTATTAATTTAATTTTGGCGATGCGTGTAAATGTTATGTATACACGTTACATGCCAGTAAACACAATATTACATGTAACGCACATGTAACATGAAATGTCAGCTAACACAGTGTGTTAATATTACAGTTATCTTGTTGAGCTGACATTTCATGTTACATGTCCGTTACATGTAACATTGTGTTTACTGGGATGTATTTAATTGATTATCTTGATACTTTAAATTAAGAAGCGCCATAAC
>NW_017256849.1:0-3289 GCF_001594055.1 Mycetomoellerius zeteki | reverse complement strand
AAAGTTGTTTAAAAATGTAATTTTTTAACAAGTTTATAATTATTTGGAATTTATTTTATATTTTATCACATTTGACTCACGATATCTTTTTTTACTACGTCTTTTGAGACGAATCTTCCTGAGATTCTTGGTCTTTTCTTTGCGACTTCGGCCTTGGATTGTTTCCTTGGCTCTTCTTCCTCGCTGGATTGCTGCTTCTTCCTTTTATTCGGTTGATCTTCGTTTGACGTTTCCGGTATGATGTTTTCTTTAATATAATCCTTGGATGTAGACGGTATCTCGATATTTTTAATTGTTGGTCTTATCAGATCTAATACCCGTGCCTCGGTTATTGCGTATTTTCTAAATTTCGCATCGGTACTTACCACTTGTTGTGCTTTCAATACACGGTTCCTTCTTATCTGGCTGTTGTTGATTGTGTAGTGTACCTGGTACATCGTTTCCTCCTTTTCCTTTTCTTGTTTTAGGTTTTGTATAACAAATGTGGCACTCACCTTGCACACATCGTGTCCTTCTTCGTCTTGAATTTTAAATGCGTCTTCCGCTATTTTTCGTTTAGGTTTTTGCAGGTTTCCATTATCTTCCGAATTTCTCCTTGTTGGATCGATGCTCTGAGGTCTGTGGTAGGTTGGTCGTATGGCACCTGCCTCAGTTTTTTCAGCATGAATCTCATCTCTTTTAATTGTCGCTTTCTTCTTAATATTTCAAACTTCTTTTCTATTTCTTCTTTTAAAGCCTCTGCAACCTCCTTTTCTTCTTTCTGTAGCTCCTTTAGGTCATAATAAACGTCCGTTTCTGACGATGACATTCTTCTTTCTTTTGATATTTCTTTCTTCTGATTTCTCTTCGTAATACTTTCTTCTCTCGCTTCTTCGCGGTCTTCTGCCGTTGTTGACAGTGTTTGGCATAAATCACGCAATTGTTGCGATGGGTAACATTGTTCGTTCTTAGGGCTGGACTTCCATGTAACTTCCTTCTTACTTTTCTCCGTCTTCAGAGTGTTTCCGGGAATGGTTTCTTTTCCTCCTTTTGAAGTTTCTTGCCATTGGTTTTATACCCTTCTTCACTCGAAATTCTTCTTTCTTCTTTATTTGATTTATCCGTTGTATCTTCTGGATTTATAAAATAGTCCTTTAGCCTCTTTGTGCATTTTTCCGCACTTTGTCTTGTATTTGACTTTCTTAAGATTGATTTAATATTTATTACGGCTTTTCGCTCGTTTCTACGCCTATTCGTTAATTCAGGCGAATTTTCAATTTTCCTGACCTCTGATTGGTCTATTACATAAGTTTCGTTATAATTCTCAGGTTGATGTTCCTGTTCGTATTCTTTTGATGTATCTTGACTTTCTTCGTCCTTTTGACGTAAATTTTCTTCTTCTTCAATCGAAGTGACTTCGGTTTTTACCTCGTCTTGTGATTGGCTGAAAATTCTTTCTGTTATTACATATTGATCTTGAGCGGTTTTCTCCTCGCTATGATCTTCTTTTTTAATCGGTAGGTTGCTCATCCCTGTAGACTCGAAATTGTTGTTATCGGGTTGTTTTATTTCCCTGTCAACTCCGTTATTGTCTTCCTCGGACTTTAGGGTTGTTTTTAGAGTTTTACCTCTTTCTTCTCGCTTCCATTGGCTTTCCATTAAGATTGTGTCTTCTGAATCTATATCTGAAGATATTTCTTCATCGCTATCACTTATCGTGATTGTATTTATTCGGATATTATTGATGTATTCTTCGTCTTCTGAGCTGTCTTCTCGCTCTTGATCCGGTAGGGAATGTTCATCCTCGTACCTTTCGTTATCTGTATAATGTTCTTCTGATTCATTTTCTGAATATTGTTCTTCGTAAATTTCGGCCTCTTGTTGTGCATACTCCACATCCTCGTTGTTTTCGAAGTCCTCCTCGCTATGGCGTTCTCCGTTGTTATGCGGTCCGCCTTGGGGTTTTGTTGGATCTTCGTCGTAGTCTTCTAAATCTTCTTCAATACTCTCGAAGTTCTCCTCGCTTTGGCGTTCTTCGTCATTTTGCGTTTCGCCTTGAGGTCTTGTTGAATCTTCGTTGTCGTCTTCTAATTCTTCCTGTGTAGGCCTATACTGCGCTTCCCTATGAGGTCTTATTTGCCTCGAGTTATAAACGCCTATTTCATTATCATCTAAATCCGCAATTACATATGCGTTACGCCTAACTACGTGTACAATTTGGTATGGTCCATCAAATAAAATATGTATCTTTTTCGTTAACTTACGACTAGCTTCTGACCTTCGATGCATTTTTATCCACACTAGGTCTCCTATTTCATAATCCCTCGCTATTTGTCGTTTATCTTGTTGCGCTTTACGCTTTCTTGCCGCTATTTCTAAACTATGGCGCGCTATTTCAATTTTATTCGCTTTCTCTATATCATTTTCCTCTAACGGTAACAACGCTGGGTTAATATCTACGACGCGTTTTACGTCCAAATGGAGTTCGTCTGGTGTAAACCCTGTTGAAGCGTGTTCGGTCGCGTTAATTACGTTTTCTAATCTGACTAATAGTCTATCCCAAGTAGTCTGTTTGTTACTAGAGTAGGCCCTAATTGCTCTACCTATTTCTCGCATTACGCGTTCTACTGGGTTACTTTGAGGGTTATAGGGTGAGGTTAAACTCGAATTCGCGAGCAAATGCCTTCCACCTATCAGATATGAACTGTCCCCCATTATCTGTCAAAATTTCCGCTGGTAATCCCACTTCAGGGAAATACTCGTTCTCCAATATCTCTAATATCGTATTCAAAATTTGGTTTCGCATCGGATATATCTTCGTATGCTTTGAAAATTGATCTGTTATGACTAAAATGTATTTATAGCCCTTCGCTGTTTGCGGTAACGGCCCAAATATGTCCATCGAAACGGTTTGGCCTGGTTGATTCGGTAAGTCGTAATATTGACTTCCTACTGTCGCTCTATTATACGGTTTCGTTGCTAAGCAAACGTGACATGACGCTACTACGTCCCTAGCTAATCTCTCTACGTTATTAATCTGAAAATGCCTATTCGCAAATCCTATTACTTTATCTGTACCGAAGTGCATTAATAGCTTATGGATTTTTTCCAATATGAGCCATGCAGTTTTATCATCCGGTATTACGATAGTATCGCTGTCATCCGTCATTCTTATTCTAATCAAATTATCTCTCCAATATATGTTTTCTGGATCTTCGTCCACTAACTGTAACAATCTACGTGACTTGAGCTGAGCTCGTCTTATAATCGGTATCCACGACTCTGTGTTTGTACCTTCCCTTTGATTAGT
>NW_017256848.1:0-392 GCF_001594055.1 Mycetomoellerius zeteki | reverse complement strand
CCTACCGCACCGGTACTCGCGGTACGCGACAGCACGCCAGCACCGCGCCACGATTGGCTGGCGGCCGCGCCGCGCTAGCATCCGCGAATCACGCTCCGCCGTGAGAGAACTAGGGCGCGCCACTGCACGGACCCGAAATCCGCCAGGCGCGCGTTATCCTCGCGTTGCATTTGTATTCCGGCCGCATGTATCATAGTCCGATTCGCGCTATTCCTGTATTGCGTGTATATTCCAGCCGCGTGTATATATTCCGTTTTGCGTCGTTATATTTTGCGTTGATAATTCTTCTTAATATTGTTTGTTATTATACGTATTATGTGCATGTCCGTTTTCTTTTGATTGAATAAATGTCAATTTCGTAACTACCTGCCCGCGTAAGATTACTGTAAGTG
>NW_017256847.1:0-807 GCF_001594055.1 Mycetomoellerius zeteki | reverse complement strand
GCTATACATTATGCAAACATTTACATATCACTAAAAAAAAGAGTAAATTTGAGTGATACGTCGATGTATGAACAAATCTTATATATTAAAATTAGACAGATATCTCTATACATTATGCATATACATTTACGTATCGATAAAAAAAAGTAAACTTGAGCGAGATTCTGCAATTAATAAAATTCTTTAATCACACACAATACGTGTGGAAAGCAAAAGAGGGCTGATCCAATCAACTGGCCTAGTCTTCCTTGTATTCTAAATATTCTAAATTTACGGACAGATATAGCAAATGAATCATTACTGTATTGAGTATCGCTGTACATTATGCATACATTTACGTAGCGATAAAAAAAAAGAGTAAACTTGAGCGAGAATTTGCAATTAATAAAGTTTGAAAAGCGATATCTAAACAAATTCGTTAAAATTAAAGTCATCCACAATAAGTGTGAAAAGCAAAAGAGGGTTGATCCAACCAACTGGCCTAGTTTTATTGACAGATATAACAAATGAATCATTACTGTATTCGGTATCGCTATACATTATGCATACACTTACGTAGCGATAAAAAAAAAGTAAAATTGAGCGAGATTCTGCAATCAAATCGTAAAAATTCTTTCAAGTCACGCACAATAAGTGTGGAAAGCAAAAGTGGGTTGATCCAATCAACTGGCCTAGTCTTTCTTATTTTCGAAATTTTCATAATGTTGGTTGGGAGATGTTGACGGTTTTTCGTATGTTGAAGGAGATTGCTGAAAAAAATTTTAATATTATTAATTTTTTTTTAAGTTTGATCGAATGAATGTATGT
>NW_017256846.1:284906-299857 GCF_001594055.1 Mycetomoellerius zeteki | reverse complement strand
ATGCAAGAGTCTGTGCTGCGGCCTTTAATTTTCGCGAATTAATACGCCACCCTACTAACTGGTGCGGCTCGTACCACTGCCGTCCCCTTCCAAGGTCGCCGTCGTCGAGCGAATGCCGAAGTAATGACGTAGTCAACCGCGCTCCCCCTTGCCGTTCGCACTAGGGATGTTCGATCTAGGCAAAAGAATCGATTTTTTGAATCGACCTGAATCGCAACTGCGAGTATCGATTCACCAAAAGATTGAATGTCAAAAAATCGATTCGGTAAAGATTGATCTAAAAATCTAGGCTAATTCCAAATTACATATTATAGCCCTTTTCGTAAAAAAAAAAGAAACCAACAACAACAACAACAACAACAACAACGATTCCAATGCATATGGCCGGTCACAGAAAGGTTGCAACATTTTTTTTCGATGTCTTTCGAACTTTCACTAACAATCGCTTATCATAATATAATTTGAAATAACTAATATATAAATAATAGGTATTCAGAACTCGCTTTTATCTCTGAAATTCTATAATATGCGTAACGTAAAGTATAGTATGTTAGCGCGCTAACATCGTTATAAGCGCGTTCTGAATACAGGCCGAATTGTGTGCGTAACGAATGTAAGAAGTTGAAGCCTATTAATCGAAGAATATTAAAAATATAAAAGATTAATATTTCATTAATATTTCGACAGTTAAATGATCGGCGCGCGACCTTGGGATTTGCTTTGACGCGGGCGGGCGGGCGGCACGAGGTGGCACGGGGCGGCACGGGGTGACATGGGGTGGCACGGGGTGACGCGGCGCGTGACGTTTACGCGCAGTTACCGCGCAGTCATTCTCTTACTGATACTCATACTTACAGGCAGGTAGCCGTGTCGCGTGCCGCTCTTCTTCACATTTCGATCTTTCTGAAACCTTATCGCGAAGAATGTCAAATATAATACGAAACGTAGTACTTTATGAATGCTCAGTATACGATTATATACAACTTGCACGTTAAATTTGAATTATTTATAAAAGATATCGATAAGGATCGATATTACAATCGTACGTGTATCACGGAACAGATATTTCGTACGGTTCATTCATTTGGAATAAAAACGCGATGGAAAAACAGAATTTATTAATATTTCGCGATAATTACGGAAGACAATTATTTTTGTTTAATGTAAAATTTTTCTCTCGTTTGAGTATAACTCTCGATTATTCTTCGAACGGTATCGCACGAGTCATAAAAAAACAACATTAATAAATATTCTCATGCAAATAACGCAATTTTGCGATTCCTACTTTCACAATTAATACAGTTTGCGTAATTAATAATTTAATTAATTTTTCATTTTCGTGCATCATTCGTGATATGATTCGTATAAAAAATTGAGCGTAACTTTAGAACTATTTGTCGATAATACAAGAAATATTTCTCTTTTCTATTAATCTCTAGCTCATCCCATTGACTTTAATCATACAGACATCGTAATAAGAGATTCAGCCCTTTTATCTGTTCTGAATTTATTTCGCAATTCGGTGGCGAATTGACATATTTTTGATATTCATTTCCAAAAGTTGATCGATAATTGCACAGTAGTATATATAATAGCTGTATATTATATTTTTCAGATCAGATGATATCTTCCCTCTCGCGGGTACGACCTTGACATGATGGGAGGGTTCAGTATCCAGAGGATATATACGAAAAGAATCGTTTTTCTCAAGTATCTAAAAATTTTCGGATCCATTTGAATGATATATTTAGATAAATTTTTAGATATTGAATAAAATTGTTCTCTTCGAGTAAAAATCCAACGACGGGGAAGCTAATGTACCCTCGTCGCCGATTTAAATGAAAGTGAACGAACCGCAGCCGGTTCGTCGCGTCGCGTGTTTGCTTCGGGAATGCCGTTAAAGAGTTATCGGACTAATGGACTTTTAACAAAACTCATTCAATGAAATTCTAGTTCGACGATGGAATCATATCTTCGACGTTTCGACAGGAAAGCGGAACTCTCTTTGAGACGTTGCTGCTTAATACAGGTGACGGATATTGATTACTCACGACCTCTTTTTTGAGGTTTTCATATCGAAATAATTATTTGATAATCGATTGTAGCTCTACTGTTAATCTATAGTTTGTATTACGTGTACTATTTTTAGTACTGAGATTTTTAGTACCACAAGCAGCTTATATACAGAAGTTATGTGAATGTATATACATTCATTTATATACATTTTAAAATGTTTTACTTTTTTGTTAATTTTGTAACCAAATACTGTTTTGTTACAAACTAATTTTTTTACTAAACAAATACTAAACTAATATTTAACTAAACAAAACTAATATTTTAAGACTATTTTTATGGAAGGCCACATTACTATCCATTTTTTTCATCGAGTCATTATGCAATGTCGCCACATTTTTATTAATAGTGTCCTAAGTAATAAATATTTCGTAACTTTGAGTCCAGAATCGATTCAACAACATTTTAACGAATGTAATTGTCAAGTTTTAAACTTAAATATTGATTATTAACAAAGTTATTGTGTAAAATGTAACTGGGGTGCAATAATATCACCTTCTCTTCTATTAAAAATGCGATAAAAAAGGTAATTGTAATTAACATTCTGTCAAAATTATTACTATTGTAAGCGGTCTGGAAGAATCGGGATTCACACCCTCCTGTAATAAGATCGTTGGTTTGACAGATCATTTAACTTTTCTTTGCGGATGGATTTTATGAATTTGATGTACTATAGAATACGTTAAGTTTGCTCTCCACTATGAAGATTGTTCTTTGTATTGGATAATAACCGCTATTAGACGGAGGGATCTTGATGTGGTCAAATTGTTGGGCCGATTAAGTTGAACGATTAAGATAACAGATAAATATATTAATGACTTTTTTATTGCCTTATTGCTCGGGTTAGATGAAACTTAATAAATTTTATAATTGCAAGTTAACAATTAAAATTAAATACGATCTAATTATTGTTAATGTTTCATTGCGTTTATTAATATTTCGGTAATTATTGGTTTAGTAAAATTTGTGTAATCATATTTTCGATGTTTTCGTATAATCCCGCATTATTAAAATCGTCATTATGCTCCTAATATTATTATTATTATTATATTTTGAACATCATTTATAATTGTATTTTATCTTGTAAACAATTATTATTATAATATATTATTGTTATTAGTATAGTATACAAACAATTATTGTATTATATTAGTAATAATATACATGTTACATTTTATATTCAATTTTATAATATATACAGTATCACATTATTTTTGTATACTATACTATTTTAAATTAATGCAAATGTATGTTGTATGTCATACTTGTTAATTAAAATTGTAATTGTATTATGACATATTATAAAATAAATGATAAAAAACTAATAATTAATAAAGTTCTTTAAAAACCATAAAATTGGATAACTTTGGCCCAGACGGAATAACTTTGGTTCAAAATTTTTAAAAATATGTAAACAGCCTGCATGTCCACAATTAGGAAAAGCACGTTTTTAAAATATCTTATATCCTGATTCTGCTAAACGTGCTGGTTGGATGTTATTAAAATTTGGGCCAAAACTACCCCATTTTACGGTTCGTACATAAATAAAAGATGACCATCGATTATAATCAGCGGGGGTGGTGGAAGACCTCTACAGATTGACCCGTTTTTGCTTTTTTGAAATTCTATTTCAAGTTGAGTGTATATAGTTAGTTTCTGTTGGAATTAAAAACGGAACTGTATTAAAAAGACATTATTATTTTTATATATATAGGTACTATGCATAACTGCGTATTAGACAAAATTAACTAGATCAATGTGTTTGATTAATATTCATTTTTAAGTTTAGATTCAGCAGTTTCTATTTTCAAGAGAAAATAAAAAGAAAATAAATCACATTTCCAGTAATTAATTTTACTTATTTTATTTATTAAAATTAAAAGTAAAGCTTTATTCTTTATTTATTAATGTCATATTAATTTCATTATTAATCATTATTTTACTTATTTTTGTGTTTTTAAATGTACTTGCTTATGCAGTGTATAATATAATGAATTTGGTTTCATAATATAAATTAATTTTCCACAAACTTCTTAATTTATTATGACAAAAGATAAAACCGAATTCATTATATTACATATACATTGCATATAAGCCAGTATAATTATATATACAAAAATAAGTAAAATAATTAAAACATCTAATTCAAATCACCGCGGCAACATGGTGTTATATTGAGCGCGTTTAAGTTGACAAATCGGCTAGCTTGCTGGCCGAGCAAATGAACATAATTGGTTGTTTCTTATAGATCCAACCAATCGCACATTCAGGTTCTCGGCGAGCAGGCTAGCAGAGAGAAACCTAAGGGCAGCCAGTCCAGGCCTTTTTCATGTGACGCTTATAAGCTCCCGTACACTAGTGACACCAACATCAATTATATAGAATGCGAACTACGTATCACATAATCGACACTGCTGATAATGTCATAACGTCGAAAAATTGATCTGGTGCGAGTCTTATAATCTAAATCCAAAACTGATGTTGAGTGCAAATCCGGCTAAGTACACCCATAAACGTGGATATAAAGATAATATGCATATATTTTGTCTTTTGCGGATTCGCGCTCAATTTTAATTTTCGATTTAGAATTTAAATACTGAGACTTGCACCGCATCAATTTTTTGACGCTGTGACTTTATCAGCAGTGTTGATACGTAGTTCGAATTCTACGAAATTGGTGTTGATGTCACTAGTGCACGGGAGTTTCCAAGCGTCTCACAAAAAAGGCTGGAATGGCTTCTTTTCTCATTAACTATACTTTGTAAATTATTTATATACAAATAATAGGTTTATTCACAATTATTATTCACGAGCAGCTTTAATTATAATAAAGAAATCTTATTATTTATATTATACAAATATTTGTCAATTAAAATAATTGTTTTATTTTTTTGTTTTACAACAAATTATAAAATCATGAAACCATTTTTATGTAATTTCTATAAACATTAAAAATTATTGCATTTCTAATTTCGACATATATATATGTATATGTATATACCTTTAAGTTTACCAAAGAAATATTTTTCCAGTAATGGAGTATAATAAGAAAAATAATAAAAAAGCATTTCTGTTATTCTTTTGTACGTTTTATTAAATGCATTATATCTTAGGTACATACATTATTAATAAGGAATGGTAGTAAAATTGCACAATAACATTGTTTCCATAAAAATTATATTTCGGATAGAATAAATAAGAAATCCTCTCTCTCTATTTCTTCTTACGATCTCTTGCGACGAGACGTTTAAATGTAAGATTTGAAAATCTTGTCTCCGGATGAGTGGTTGTTCGGGGGCAGTCGATACATTCTTATTTCCATACAAAGCCTTTCAATTTCCCTACTGAGCCTTTGATATTTTGCAGGACGAGGGTCCCCTTGCCCACATCGCGTCTTCAATCCCTCCCTGGTTCCTATTGATCCTGGCCCAGCTTTCCTCTTCGCGCGGAGAAATTATGTAAACTACCACAAATATAAATATGTACATGTACATATGCCTGGATCGAAATTTCACAATTGATCAGACTTGCGATCGCGGATGTTGATACGGATATTTTATAAATGTGAAAGGTGTCTACAGAATATCTTATTAGTTAATGGCTTTGCTCGTGTGTGCAACAACTACATAAAAAAAATCTTTTCTTTTTATCTTAATAAAAATATTCTAACATAAAGTGTTAATTCGTGCGAAGAATTCGACGCGAAACAGGGTCCAACTGTGCCCTGGTGAATTTAAAGCAGGGATTCGTCTCGATATCAACCAAAAAGATGCTTTCGGATGTGAAATTTCTTTCCCCTGACCGCGATATCTCTTTTCGAAAGCGGCAGCATGAAGGCACAATAATGATCTCCTTCAGATTGTCAAACGCGTCGTTTAGTCGCGGGCACTTTGCAATGATATATCGTTCGTCTCATGAAGAGGTAGCCGCAGTCCGGGCATTGTAACTTTTGCTAGAACATGATCGGCAGCATAGTTCGACACGCGTTAGATAATTCGTTCCGTCGATACTTGTTACTTTTTGGTCGGAACCCTTTTCTAAAGTTCACTGTCGATGAAGAAAAGCATTAAGTTTCGATCTTCAATATAGACGTTACAAGTTGCCATCATTATGTCGGTGCGACCTATTATGACAATTTCTTTATCATATTGGATTTTTGAAAGATGCATAAAAACTGAATCTTTTAGCATCTTCAGAAAAATGTGCGTAGATATCAAATAAGACTTTACATTTTTTAATATTATCGGTTATTTGTGTGAAAAGTATACTTGTGTTTTAAATTTAATAATTAAACGATATAATCAAAGATATAATAAAGGACTATACAGTTTAGAGAAAAAAATAAACACTTTTCTATGAATATATCTTTGTCAAAAATAGGATCTCTTTAATAATATTCTATTCAAATTTTTAAAAATCAAATGACAAAAATAAAATTTAATTGTTCAATAACACACACACACTTCTATAATATAATATTTTTTTAAAATACATGAAAATATTTAATCTTTGAATCAACATCTTCTTTGATATTACTTTGCTATTTGAGAAATAACAATCAACAAACAATTTTATTTTGTTTTTAAAAGTTGGAATGTAATATTGTCAGAATTTCTAATTTTTGTAAAAAATATAAATAGAAGAGTTATTTCTCAAATAGCAAGGTAATGTCAAATGATATCTTTAACATCAATAAGATGACATTAAAACGTAGGATTAGATTACTTTATAAGTTACTTATAAATTATTTTTTATTAGGTTATCTTATATATGTTTATTATAAAAATTGAGTACAAAAAGTAATACAAAATTGGAGTAAATAATGAAATATAATATAAAAAATAGAATACCCAAACTTATTATATTCAATTTTTATAATAAAAAGTAACTTATGAGTAACTTGTAAAGTATCTTTTCTAATCCTTTTAAAACATCATTTTATTTGGGTTGATGCTGTGTTTATGCTAACCAACGCTTCTTCGTTATACTATAATATCGTTTTGAAAATTTTTTATTTTTATTCTTTTTCGGCAAATAGATATAATATCAGTATAAAATAAGTAAAAACAATATTGCAAAAAGCACGTTTCTGACATATATCGATATATATCGATAGTGATCTTTGGTGGTTGTCAAGCTCGACGTGACACCATTCTGTGTGTCGTACGGTTTTTATGAATTCTAACTGATGAATTTCTGTTGTGTTGATACAACGGTAGTAATGGATTTCAGATCCCGTGCCACTGCACGAACGAACTGCGAATGAACCGTCCAGTAGGAAGATTAATTATTATGAGTGATGCAAATGACGTGGTGGAGAGTCTGTACTGAATGAAACTCCATTACGAGCATCTTCGAGAAAACCCCCTCGATTGCGTGAGGGAAGTCGAAAGACCGAACGGAGTGACATTGTGTCAGTGAAAGTTGGTGAAGTGACACTCGAGATAAATGTTCTGCCGGTGTTACACACCAAGAGAATCTCCGAGACACTCACCAATCCTCGTCTTTCCACGTGCTACTTCACTACATCGTCCACGTGATTTCCTTTGCGTTCTTCAACGATAATCGCTGACGACATTTTCGATAACTGCAGTATTCTCTACAAGTTGGAGGAATGCGCGGTGATAATTTCTCTGTTCATCTTTTATTCAGGCGTTTCTTTTAGTTTTGCAGTAGATCAGACATTTAACAATACGATATCAACAACGATCTGTAAGGACCACGTTTACGACGCTTCGGCGAATGTTAAAGGCTTTTACCTTAACTCACCGAGAATCAGGGATCATTAGACAAATGACTAGGTTCAACCCCGGTGATCGGCTTTCTCGCAACTGTCCAGTTGACCTAAATCCTGGGAAACGGCAAACTGATGGGCCGTACAAAATTCCACGCAGATGCGATGTTGCGCCATATACATAAATTTTCCCTCTTCTGCTTACGAGCCTTTTGTTACCTTCCCTTATGGTTTTTCCTTTTTCCATCATGTACACGAATGCAGTCGTGCATTCTTTAGACAAAGAATGCCTATGGTTACTGGTCAAGAAATAGAATCGAGTACAGGCAAAGAAAAAGTTTTAGACAGAACAATAATTAGATATCGAAGAAACCCTGCAGAAATGTGCACGTGTATGCAGTATTTCTAGATATCCATCCAGTCTATCTAATATTCGGTGTTGCATTTAGATAACTAAAAATTATCTAGGTAAAGATAAGATAAATGACACATAAACATATCTTAGATAAGATAATTTTATATTTAATTTATATCATTTCATCTAAATAATTCTAAGATGATATTGCATTTAAGCAAAACAATTTAAAATATAGAAATAATATATTCATATTTTCATTTATAAATATATAATATAAATCTTTATTTCTTAAAAACTAGACAATAAAGAATTTCGTAAGACCGTAAACGTGATTACTTAACAAGTAGGGAATAAATGCCTTGAACAGAATCAAGATGGATCAAGTGCTTAAATAATTCAATATGAATTTATATACTACATATATAATCATTTAAGGGGGGATCCCGGTTTAGAAGGTCAAAAAAAGGTGTATTTAAATAATTTTTTTTATATGGATAGAAATAACTAGACTAGTTTAGCTTTTAGGGATACTTTAATACACATTTTAAATGTACCAAAAAATTTTTTTCGGGTAAAAAAGTCACAAAATGGCGGCGTCCCAGATTAAGTAGTAAAATGCTTTCTCGCTACTGGTGCTAATTGGCGGACAAGATGTAGCTCGTGTTTCTTATCTGGAATGAAATATTACAACGATTTTTAATTTATTATATATTTTTCTTCTATTTAAACTAAAAAAAATATAGAAAAACTCGAAAAATATACAATTTTTTCGTTTTGAAAGAAAAATGTGCATTTTTACGGTACGTACAATTATATTTGATGGACTCTAAAAATTGTTAAACAATTTTTTTTTACAAATGTTTTTAGTTTAACTTGAAGATAATTTTATTGTGAAAAGAATACACTTTGTTTTATTTTGATTGCTCTTATAGTTTTCGTGTTATCGTGCTCGCCAATTATGTTAAAACGTAAAAATAAAAATTGGAGAAAACGCGTTTCAAAGTTTTCAGTAAGAAAGTCTTAAATTATTGGATACTTACATAGGTTAAAAATACGTCGAATTAGCCCGTATAACTTTCGGAACTTATTCTTGAATAGTTTATCTATCGATTTATGCAATAAAACAAAAATAGATTTTTTTGACCTTCTAAACCGGGATTCCCCCTTAAATTGCGTGCCCAAATTTTGGTCTTGAAACGCAAATCCGATCGAACTACAATAGGAATATCACAAATTAAATTAACCAGCAATTTAATAACTTGATGCTCATAGGCATTTTAAAAAGATCTTAATGATACTAAATAACATATTAAAAACTAGAGTTTTTCAAATATTCCGTCTGATCCAAACGATTTCTTTTACCTCGCTTTTATGCTTTTATTACCTTTTCGTCGCCTAGTTATTGACCTTTTAAATTTTTTAAAAGCTAGACCGTCCTCATCATAATTTTATGAGGATACACCTTTTTAAGCTTAAATTTATAAAATTTACGATGCTTTTACGATATCTTAAGAAATAAAAAAACCGCACAGTAGCCACATTACGTTCTCAATTTTTGTTATCCCGATAATCAAGTTGAAATCTTTTTTACCATTAGTACATTACGTTTATAGAACAGTCACGAGAAACAAATTACTTAAAAATTAATAACTATATTATTTTTTTTATTTATCAAACTTTTAACAATATTTACAAAAAATCAAATAATTTCTTTGAAAATATTTTCATTGAAAACAAACCGAGCACGAAGTAAACGTACATTCAAACATTTTCATCAATTCATTTTTAAATCCCGTTGATGTTACCGACCCTCAGATTACTCGGTAATTTCATTTAGATCGGCGAAATTCTTCGGGATCGTGCTTACGAAAAAACGCGAAAGAATGGTCACGAAGAATCGTAGGAGTCGCAGGATTTGCGCGACGGTACGAGTGATCTTTCGTAGAGATGAACGTGCCGTTGATTCTTTAAATCAGTGCACGCCTCACCAGATCTCTCGTCGTACAATACCGATGTTTGGACACATGGCGAGCGAAAGGCTTACATTTCCCTTTCTTCGATGTGAGCAAATAATTTTCTGTCTCATTCGGCGACCAATACGATCGGCCATTTGTTGAAGTCCCTCTTTTCTTGTCGTTTTATAACAAACAAGATCTTCCCAATCGCTCGATCGAGCTGATCCAATATCTAAGCTTGTCCCCACTGAAGCCGATTGTACCGCGCGATCAGCATACTGCCCATACAGTACAGACTTCCTAAAGAAATCTAGAAGATGTTTCCAAGATGTCTCTCGGATAAAGTGTGCTGCATGGATGGTTTCTTCTTCTTATTTATAAAGTAGAAGAAGAAGGCAGTACGCCGATCGGCACGGTAGAGACAAGCCTTATGGCGGCGCTTCAGAGATGCATAATCAAAATATGCAAAGCACGCCACCGATCATCCAATTTCCAAAGATATTGATCGATAGGAATAAAGAAACTGATACTCTAAATTCACTTCTGACACGCCCTGTGCGAAAGCAGTGCGATTTCCTTCACGAAAATCGCGAGGCAAATCGCCGGTTCCATTGGCGTGTCTATCTACACGCTTCACAAAACATTATGTGTGGCTCCTTCCTTGCACACGCAGGTAATCACCGACACGCTTCTAATGGCGCGCGCCATATGCCAGCCGGTGATTCCACTACGGTCACGATAATTTGCGAAACCATCTCAGGTAATGAATCCTGCACCGCGTGCGCTGGTAGCGGTTCCGAAACGTCGAAGATCGATCCTATCAGTCGAGTCATCCAAAGCGTACGGTTCCCCTAGTGAGATACTTCTGAAAACTCGCATTTTACACCATGCGTTGGTGTACTGTGCAGGTTTCAAGAACTCGCCCAGATCCCTTGACCACCACTTCGGATACGAGAACAACAAGGTCGAGAACCGCGGAAGCTGTCAAGCGCAATCAACGTCTGCGATGAGTTTCCATCAAGCCGGAGTGGATTCTTTCTTCGCCCTTGTGTAAAACGAGTTTCCAGGGAAACGCAAAAAAATTAAGGGCCCTTACGTGCCGGTTCGATTCAAATTGATTTCGCCGCGCGTTTCTGCTTTTCCTTCCTCGTTGTGGTTCGCACGCGGTAACGTTACGCCAGTCCCCGCATTGGATTACATCAGAATTGTGTGTACGATTATAAGAAACTTTTTGTATTTTTGAATGCAGCGTCGATGAAACTTTTAAGATTGGTAAACGGATACGGATTTTTTTTATTGCGTAATCGATTTAAATAAGAGTTTGATTCCGCTAAGTAAGATCGCACGAAGCGATATCTGAGAGTTTTATAAAGTAACAATTTTTAGAATATTTTAAAATTAATTAAAATTAAATTTATCAACGCATTGCTCCTGTGAAGATATTATAAAATTGTCCATTGATTATATATCACTCCTTATTTAAACAATAACGCAATTCAAAAAATTAAGTTTCCTAGAAAAAGGGAAAAACTATTGTTTATTTTCGATAAAATTATTGATTAATTAAATAATCTCGGTAAAAAAGTATATTCTTAACATAGATCAAATGTTGTTTTGTCATTTTCGTTTCACAATCTTTAAAAAACTATTTTTCTTGAATTTAATAAGGATATATAATAACGAATTTAATATTGTAAACAATCCTTTTTGAGTTGTAGTAACTTTGACGATTTTTTTATGAAGTTAAGTTAAATTTACTTTCGATTGATGAGATAATGTTTACTTACAATAATTAGTTATAATAACTAAAGCCAGTTTTTATGCTTTGTTTTAATGTTTATTTAACTTATTTATGATAATAACTAAAAACAAATCACGTTTTTTAAAAAATTTTGAACCTATATATATACTTTTGAAGTATGTAGGAGCGGTATAATCAATGGACAATCTTTATGTTCAATTGGAGAGATCGTCGCATTTCCTCACGAAATCTCTTCTTTCAAAAATTTTAAATTAGTTTTAAGAATTTGCTCGATCTGTGTCATTTCTCAGGGCAAAATGCGATGTTCAAATCGGCATTATTCCTACCAGGAGATACATATCGTGCATCGTTACCTTCCAGGTGGTTACTAAATTTTTCAGAACCGGACCAGGGCGTACCTGGGAAACCGCGGACCCTTCTCGTCTTACTTTCCGAATCGGCATCACGCGACGGCCAATCGGCGTCAATCGGCCTCGCAGAAATACAAGACCGTGACGTAACAATGGTGACTGCTCCTTTTGGTAAATCGAGGAAACTCCTTCCGCCCACAATGTATCTGAGACCCGTATCTCGAACGGCCATCTAGAATCTTCCCTTTCCTTTTCTCTTTCCCACTCGCCTACCTCCGCGCGTTACGTAAAAATGCATTGACAGATCCAAGGTGCTCGCACTGACCTAAGCCGGGATCAAATTCTATTCTTTTCGGTCTTCGAACGGCTCGTTGGTTGATCGGGCAACGATCGGACGGACTACTTGGATGAGAACAAGAGACGAAGCGACTTGTATGGAATTTTAGTTAACATTCATGTGTATTTTCCGCTTGCGTTTATTTTCGTTGAATGCAATAGTATTAAACAAGCTGTCTTTAAATATAAATTTAGCAAAAGAATGATAAACAGAGGTTTGCAATTTGTAATAATTGTGAAAATATTTTAACATAATATTGCAATTTCAATCTTTTTTGTATCAAGCTTACTTAAAGTTTTCTCTCTCTCTTTCTCTCTAAAATAAACTTTTATATAACTTTAAAATTAAAAATAATTTTATTTTACTTTTAATACCACTGTAATTGAATCCTCGACATCATTTTTATATCAGCATGTATTTAAATATTTTTATACTTAATTATGCCTATTTATTCTTCAATAAAATTTTAATTTTTCCTCAAAAAATTAAATTAACGAATAATAATATTCATTTATAGATTACTAACTATGAGTTAACTCGTATTCAGCATTTAATGTGTTACAATAATAATATAATAACAGTTTACTATGACTGTGTTCAAAAATTCACCGACAACGCTGAAAATATGTAATGAACGTAAATACGTAAAATAAACTATAGATTTTTGGAACAGCCTTCATCTTCGTTCTTCAATAACTATCTCAATTCTCTCGCGTTTTCTCTCTTTAGGAGTAAGACGGTAGCTAAAAGTGTGTGACGGTAGTGTGATCAAGCTTAGGAGGTGCCAACTCAGCCGATACTAGAGCGCATAGAATTTTGCATCTGTTATAAGTAGACGAACGATGACAGCCTCACAATCCGTTTGCCTGCAAACAGCTCCATTTCCCGAAGATTAAAGGATTAGGTGTAAGGAATATACGCCTTGGCGATCGATAATAATGGAAGAACAATTACGGCGTTCGGTAGCGAAACGGGTGCGGCGTGTTTCCTAAGAATACCGGTGTTTCCCAAACAAGGATTTATGCCAGGAAAAAAAGGTGGCATCATCGCGGATTACGCGTCCACCTCGGTCATTCACGGGCCAGTCTCTCCGTTTGTTGCGAATTCGGCGACACCACGACATACCCACCGGACAGGAAGGGATTGTGTATATGAGCGTGTACATATGCTTGTGCCGTGAGCCTTAATACTTCTTACTGTCATCGTAATGCGCTCCTGATGACACAAGGACAATGCCGTCCTCGAATACAGGAGCCGGCATTCATCTACGCGTAATTTTGCGGCCGAGCCGCACCAATCTCTTTGTTGTGCTGATATTGGAGTATAAAATGGGATTTCGAAACAAGTTTCGCTCTACTTTGGACGCAGCAGGTTTTACATGCACGACGCGCTCAATGAAGTTTATTAAAATTTTTTGGCAACATATAATTTTCTTTAAGCTCCAAAATTCGTACATATTAATAACATTTGATAGTACTGTAAAAAGACAAGTGGGATGTCACTATTATTGAATCTATAAATTATTAAATCATTAGCGAATAAATCAATGTTGCTTTAAATATCAATTTTTTAGGTGAAAAATTTATAGAAATAAGAATAACCAATTTAAAAGAACATTCTAATCAAATTCTGGCCAAAATAAATAAAAATAGCAAATAGAAAAGATAATAAATATTTGTTTCCCTTCTCTATTTGTCTCTTCTTTTCTTTTTTCTCTCATTATCCGAAAATGTTACAAACTATTCGAAATATATTGAACGAATCATAAGTGGCGATCAATCAAAAGACTGCTCTACTTTGGCCAGAATTTGGAAAACAGGATCTCTAATATATATATATATCCAGAGAAAAATTATGTTTAAATTGTTAATTTTTTTAAGTTGAAGTGAAAATACCTTTGACGAAAATAAAAATTTATTTGATTTCAAGAAATGACGTTTAAATAAAGAGAACTTTTTTTAATCGTATAGCAATTCACAAATTTTTTTTATTTAAACAATTTTTTTTAATTGAAGAAACTTTTCTCTGGAATACTAATACCAATCGCTTAAAATTTCAAACATTAAAAAGTATGCTTTAAATTAAGAAGCGCCATAACGGTCAGAACGTTAAGATGTTGAACTATTGTAAATTCATTTAAATGAATTAATTTCAGAAATTATAATTGCGTGCCGATATGGTTGTCGGACTTTCAACGCAATCAAATCTGAAAATATTAATAATCCCCCCAAATTTGTCTCGGTGGTCTAAAGGCTTAGGACGCTCGCACGGAATGCAAGAGATCCGGGTTCGACTCCCGGCCGAGGCATTATTTTTCGCAATAAGTTTATTACAGTTTTTAAGTTGGGAAATTTGGGGGGATTATTAATATTTTCAGATTTG
>NW_017256846.1:239132-280719 GCF_001594055.1 Mycetomoellerius zeteki | reverse complement strand
TCTCGGTGGTCTAAAGGCTTAGGACGCTCGCACGGAATGCAAGAGATCCGGGTTCGACTCCCGGCCGAGGCATTATTTTTCGCAATAAGTTTATTACAGTTTTTAAGTTGGGAAATTTGGGGGGATTATTAATATTTTCAGATTTGATTGCGTTGAAAGTCCGACAACCATATCGGCACGCAATTATAATTTCTGAAATTAATTCATTTAAATGAATTTACAATAGTTCAACATCTTAACGTTCTGACCGTTATGGCGCTTCTTAATTTAAAGCATTATGTTTAACATTAGCGGTCTTTCAATCTTATTATTGATTAAAAAGTATTATTTATACGGTGCATTGGATGAAACGCTCAAAAGTGAATTAATTTACTTTCAATATCACCACATGTCAAAATCGGTGATTAGTGAACCATGTTCACTCTTTGTCAAGTAATAGTCGCTAAAAAAATGCATTTGAAAACCGAATATAACATTATGTGGACGAGTGAACGTCGCTAGTTTCCGCCCGTGTCTGTGTAACCGACTTCTGCGACAATCTATTTTCGGACCGCAGGTGGTTCCTCGGACGAGCGGAATCACATGTTGGGCTCGTCCTCTGTGCCGCAAGTGTCGGGAGGAGTAACCCTTCGATCGTCAATCACCCGGCGATCGCAGCGAACTTCCTGAGAACGATAGGGAGAGCGCTCTGACAGAATCTGTTTTACACGACGGAACACCAATTATACGTTCATTATAATATGTAATTGGATTTTTTTTTCTCAAGATCTAAGACGCGGAAATTAATTGATTCTCCTTAAGGAGATACGATTTCTGAATATGTCGGCATCGCTTTGAAATCTCATTTCTAAGTCAATCGGTTCGTAAATATTTCTTTGAAGAATATAAAGCAGAAATTCATACGATAAAACGCAAAGAAGACGCAATATACAGTAATTTGGGACAAGACGATGAAAACATATCGCTGTTTTATCTTAACGTAACTTAATTATCCAGGTGACATGGCAGGTAAGGACGACAGCTTGTATTACGAAATACTTCACGTGTAATCTGACTCGTTTCTCCTTAAACTAAATATCTCGTTCTTTCGAATTACGATGGCGTTTGTAGACGGAAGTCCGGTGGCCGAGGGATCGAGTGGTCAATGCCACGAGGGCCTAGCCCTCGCTCAAGAACAACATATCGGAAAATACTGCACGGTCGTCGTGAGGCGGGAGGCGTCTTTCCCACACTGCCGCTTGTGAAAGTTCGTTACGATTTCCCGCACGTGCATCAACTTGTCAAGGAAATGCCGCTTGCGATTTCATATCAGCAACGAGATCGCGGTAATGGTACCTGAAAACAGCGTTAGCATTATCATGCCGCACTGCGCAGGAGCTCGCATCTGTGTCTCATTGTATCGCATGCCGCATAGTCGACGTATCTAAATTGTGCGATTGACCATTAAAAATGTATCGCGTGATGAACGCGTGAGAACACTACGCATCTCGGAATGATTCACACATTTGCGTGAGAATTGGCAATCGAGGGGTGAATGGCGATCGAGTGGTAATCGATAGGATGAATTAGTCTCGCACGTATATAATTTTAATAAACGCAGCGTATTATCCGCAAAGAGAAAAATGTATTGCAACGTCATATAATTGTTCCACACGTAGAAAATGTATCAACATCTTTCTCGGGAGAAGTGTATTTCTCGTCTAGGATTCGTCGCGATCGTCATAAATATCATCTCCGCACGAGTAATCTATATAATATGGCGTTGAAAATGTCGGTTAAAGATACGAAAGACGAGGAAAGACTAGGATAACAACGACGGGGGAGTGTCTTCATTTTTCTTGTTGAACGCGTGTTAAGAGGGTTGCAATCGTGCAATGAGTACTTACAGTCTGTTCAACAAGAACGTACGGGCTGTTTCTTCTTAAAAAAAACACAGAATTGTTAAAAATTTTATTTGGATCTATTATTAAATTCAATAAACTAAAATGCGTTTACTTAGTAAATTGTCCAATCTCCTTTGTTATCGAGTATGGTCTGGCAGCGTCGGGGCATGCTTTCCACGAGATTTTCAGCCATTGCCTCAGGAAGATTTCTCCAGATTTCCCGTATATAACGAATGAGCTGCTTTAAATTAAAAACCTTCTTTTCTTTGAGTTTCACCTTCATGATTGCCCACACGTTTTCGATGGGATTGGCATCAGGCGACTGGGAAGGCCAATCCATTGTAATGATGCCATTTTCACGTTTCCACTCCGTACACGCACGACTTCGGTGTTTTGGGTCATTGTCCTCTTGAAGCACCCATGAACTATTATCTAAGCTAAAACATCTTTAAGCAGACTTCAATAAACACTTATGATAAATCATATTCATTTCCTGTGCATTCAGATTGTCTGTGAAAAGATATAAAGTACCAAATCCCTGTTTACAGAAACATCCCCATACGTGTACTTTCACTGGGTGTTTTACTGTACGTTGAACAACGGGATCGTGACGAGTTGACCACGCATATCTTCTGAGAATCCAGGCCCAAAAGGATGATTCATCGGTAAAGATTACATTGGCAAAATCACGATCAATATTAGCCTTTGCCCATTCCAGCCCACTTCAAAACGACTTGCATACGCAGCACTCATTGTGGTTATTTGCTCTGTTACAGTCAAAACAAGTCACACTACCCATATGACCTTAAAGCATTCTTCCGAACTGTTCAGAGAATCGGAAAAATCAAACTTAACATCTGTGCGTCATCTATTAATGAAGTGCGGAACCGTACGCTCTTATTGAACAGACTGTATATACTTATCCACGAAAATATACTAAACGAACGGAAAGAGAAAGTATTTTTCTCTCTCTCTGTTTCAGATTTATATTTTTATTAGTGATCAAAGTTGGTTTTTCAATTCTAAAAACTACCGTACATTAAATGACGTATAGCTGCAAATACATAGTATAAGACCGTCTAAACCAATGAACGTATTATGTAAATCAATATAACAACTTTACGCTGGATGCTCATTGATCCAGACAGATCTCAGATTCATCACAAAGTGGCATGGACCGCATAAGCATAGCATAAGGCTCCTGAGCCAACAAGCATCCGATATAAAGACGCCATGTTGAGTACATAAAATGCTCACTGCATTCAGCAGACTCAACAGTTGAATGAGTGCTCGCACTTATTGATGTATTCTTCTAGATCTAAAAGTCTGATTGAATGATCTAAAAGAATACACCAATAACAGCGAGCGCCCTCTTGAGTCTGTTGAACGCAGCCATTAGTTCAGGGGCCTTATACTAAGATTATGCAGCTTATGTCATTTTGTGTGTGATGGCTCTTATGCTATGTTTATGCATTTTATGTGCTATAGCCTTATGAGATAGAAAAAAAGAAAAGAAGTCTAAATGAACGAATATAAAGATGAAACAAATATTATAATAATTAATATAATTATTAACGTAAAATATTAAAATTAATGACGGAATATTTCCACTCTTACTAAATCCTCAGCTATAAATATAATAATAATTATCTTATACACATACAAAATAAGTAATGAAATAGATTTATGTTCTTACAGTTAGATAATTTTTAAAAATAGAAATTTCTACTGTCAATCTTATATCGAGTTTTGAAATATCATTGAGAAGAGGATTTCAAAGAAATGTCTTTTGTATTAAACGCGATACTGTATTCAAAACACATGTCTATTATATAATGAATTCTTTTATATAGAAGCGGTCTGGCTGCGAAACATTTGTATCAGTTTGTATCATCCCCATAGATCGATCAAACTATATCACGATTTACGAGACATTCGATTCCATCTTCGATTCCAGTCGCCTATATATCTATCGAGATCAGATTGTATAGGATTGACACGTCAGGATACAACCGCAATGGCGTCAGTCAGCCATTGCACATGTGATAATTCTGATCACGTTACCCTTCATGTAGCACTCACCCCCCGATGCGTTCAAGTAGGGGTTGCGAGTTTCTAGCTATGATCTTCTCTCTCTTTCTCTCTCTCTCTCTCTCTCTCTCTTTCCCCTTGCCCAAACGAGAGAGCCCCAAACGAGTCTTGACCGGTCAGCGCCAGATAAAAGCTTTTTCCTTCTGCAGCTGTTAAACCGGTGATCTCTACAGTTGTGCGCTCCTAAAACTCACAATGCTCATAGTAGCCTGATCCATAGCTCTCGGACATAATCGCCGGACATATAAAAAAAAGAGAAAAAATACGTTGCCCATTGACTGACTGGACTAGAATTAGTAAAGTGACCGATTAACTGCATGCTCTTTACAATCGCGGAGTAAAAGATCGGACAGATGTAGAATGCCTTCGAATTGCACACGATGTGAATTCGTGAATAGTCGAAAAATCAAGAAGATTCTGATTATTATCGCAATAAAAGCTTTCAAATAATTTGACGTTGGATACAAAGAAAAGCCACTAAAATAACTTGGAGAATTTCAACAAAGTAACACACACAAACTGTCGGAAAAAAATTTTTTGTTCTAAATCTACTTATATTATATTTTTAAATAATATACGTAGCACTTGTATAAAAAATTGATATTAGCGTTTAATAATACGCAAATTATAAAAGTTTACCTAAGTCCTCTCCTCGTGGAAATACTTCCAGAGAAATCGAAGTAATTAGGATATAAGTGCAGCGCGCGCGTTTTCCAATCGCAAAGTGCATCAGAAGGAAAATTCTCGGTCATAATGAAAATCGGTGCAGTTGCAAGGCTGCAATCTGCGATTGCCCCTCCCGACAAAGTTTTAATTTGAGTTTCAACGATATTTTCTGGAGCGCAGTTTCCAGTCGCGTTCGTACAAGTAAGGCCGATCTTGAGCGAAAGTACCATTACGTCCAAGTTCGAGTGTAACCACTTAAATCTTGATGAAGTTCAACGGCGCTAAGTAAGATGTATACAACGCGTGATACTGCCACATAAATTCAATAAGCGCGGAGGATGGAAGGGCTACCAAACGCGAGATAAACGACCTCGAGATAAGCATATCTTGTTAGGGTGCGATCGCTTATTTGCATAAGTCAACCGGTATAATTACCTTTGTTATTTTTTCATTAAATTCCTGTCAAGTTTAACCTGAGTGCTTGGTTAATAAAAACAATTTTATAATCAACGATATGTACATACAGGGAGTCTCCGAATTATCGCGTGAATTTTGTAAGACGACCCTCTTTGCGAAAAATTCATACTTCCACACGATGTCGGTCGATTAGTTTATTTTTAATTTATATAATGCATACCTCTTAACGAAATATCCCAATTACTTTATTGAAATAAACGTATCGCCATTATTGGTATACATAATATTTGGATTATGTCTTTTGAAATTTTTATATCAAATCTTCTTGATGACGCATTTTGCTCTAATATTAATCATTCTCGAAGGGACCACATACAGAAATCATAAAAGTGTAACATTTTGATTGTTATCGGAATTAATACCACGTCTGATATTCGACACGCATATGTAGGTCACGGGCTTCTAATTTAATTTGCCTAGTTCATATCCTGTCAAGCTTGTTGTACGTAACTATTTCATCATTATTGAATTTGTTCATATGTATATATATTTAATCGTCACTCATATACAATAATTTTTTTAATATCTCGTTATTTCCGTGAATCAGATTATTTTACGTTTGTCAAATTAATGTGTAGAATGAGAAGGGATTGGTTGCAATGGGTAAACGTTGAAAAACAAAAGCATCAGCATCTTTTCTTCACAAAATTAAGAAAACATCGATTTTGTATACCTCTACATTTTGTACACTTATACAGTGTGGCTACTAAGTATTTTAAAAGGTTTTAAGAGGTAATATGTCTGAAATTTCGAAGATACAGGGTGTCAAAGTTGAAGGAAAAAACAATATTTGTCTTTCAACTTTAACACCCTATATTTTTGAAACTAAATCGTTTCAGATATATGATCAAACACATGAAATTTTCGTCTTGAATTTGTGTGAAGAATCATCCCCTAAAATTTTTTAGAGTACTTAATATAGTCACTCTATGTATAACAATTTTTAAACCGTCTTGTTATTCTTGTAAGTTAGATTATTTTGTGCTCGTTAATTTAATATGAAAATAAGAAGAGAATTGATTATAAAGTAAAAATTTTGCAAAAGCATATTCTGTTCTTCACAAAGTTAAGGAAACGTCGATTTTATAGAAGACTATTATATTTATATTTGAGTGAACAGACTATTATATTTATATTTAAGTGAACAGACGTTCATTATAACCGCATGATAACGTGATACTTTCATATTCGATAAGATGGTAAATGGATAAGTAGACGCGAAAGAAAGATTCGAGACTCGTATCCAGGGCAACCGGACCCTATCTCATCCTCAGCGGTCCTGAGAGCGCGTTTCTAGATGTCTTCTTAAGTTGCCGGAACAAACTTCGACTCGATAGAACAACGTGTAATGCCCAGAGGGAAGCAGGAGCACTGTCGAAAGGAAAAACAGACGAAGAAGAAATTTACTTACAATACGGAATTACTGTTTCGCCCCGGGTCATCTTCCGTGCCTCATGCAACGAGTAATTTAACTCGCCTCTTTTGCGTCGAAAGGCGCCGACGATCCTTTTGTTTCTATTAATTAATACAGAATACGCGCGATTTAATTTCTCGGTAAATTAAATTCCTGTAGCACGTCTCTCGGCGTTAATACCGAAATGAAAAGATTTAATTAAAGGATCAGTTGAAACAAACTGGACAGAAACATAAATTAAAGCATCTTTAAAATTTTTTTATGCCCAGCTATAAGAAATTACATTTAAATGTATATACTCGTATTTAAAGCTACGTTTTATACACGTTAACAGTTAATAGATATTATTTATCAGCGTCGATACAGATCGATTGCTATCGCTATGAGATATTTCTTTACGGCACCCTTACTCTTCGTTCTTTTCTGTCGATCGAGTCTAAACGTCGAATCGCGTAATGTTCCCGCAATTTTCCAGAGACTTCAAAGGAGCACCGTAGGACCGTAGCGAAGATCACAATGAATGATCGTTATGCGTATTCAAAATGGTCCTGCCTGGGTAGGGTAGCCATTGCAGGAGCCTGGGCTATTGTTGACCCTTCGCTTTCCTGGAAAACGCAGCCGATTGTGCAAGCCTGGCTCACGTGTAACCGTAAAGCGGATGTTGATGGATCTACCTCTCTCGCGCCGCGGCCCTCCCTCTTACTGATCCCGCGAGAATATTAGATTCAGAAATATTCGGGAAACTACGGACGGTCGCACGCTCATGTTATTGTTATCGTTGGATTTTTGTATAAATTAATCCAACAGGTGATATCATGATATATATAATGATCTTAAAGTTTTAAATTAATCATCATTGATGATCAGTGATGATCTTAAATTTTTTAATTAATCTTTTTCGCTTCGTTTCATCTTTTAATCTTTGTAATTATCTTTAATGAAGCGAAATTGTCTTCAATTTCACATATGTATTTTGACCGCTTATTTAAACTGTACATTCGCGATATATATAATCTGACATTGTCTCCGCTTTTGCTCGATGAAAGCAAGAAAATAAAAAGGCAAGTTTTGCCCTGATCGTACACGTTATGGCTCATCCTCGTCCCTTATTCTTCTTCGTGGTTTCTACGAAGCTACGATCCGCAGAATGTAAGCGTCTACTGTCCACATCAGAAGCACACACATGGCAAAACCGATGACTGATGACGCGAGGCACCCTCTCCCCGGAGCAAACTTTTGTTTATTCGCATCTCCGTCTCCATCGATCAATGGCCACCGAGGACTTTCCGCGTAAGAAGCCATAGAAGGAGGTACTGAAGTTCTTTAATATTGAACAGTCCTCTGTAAATTATTAATCCGCCGGTTATTAATAAACATATTAGTGTTTGCAGCGACAATCGATACTTAATTGTATTTATTATAAATACATTCTTGTTAATAACATTTTAATTTTATTGAAAAATTAAAATTAAACATAACTCCGAGCGTTACATATTATTTTATTGATTTTTTTATGAATTTATAGTTCTGTGATTTAATTGAATTTGCTGACACTCGATATAAAATAATTTCGTACTTGTATTATATATATACCTTAAAAAAGATTTTTTATCAAAAAGAAACATTTTAGCTTTATATAAGAATCTTATTGCGAGAATATTCTGTATAAGAACATTTGTCATAGTACTGAGGTGAAGCGATTCGAAGGCAAGAACGAGATTTACCGCGAGTCACCGTGATCGCCATTTCCATCTTACGAGCAAACAATCGAGCAGGAGAGAGCATTGGTCGATGAGAATAGAGAGTGCATCGTAGCATCTATTCCGCGCGACGATGGTGAACCGGAAGGTCGCCCCTTTGATACGAAGGGCGTCTGAACGTCGGTTCAGCCGCTGCACAGAACGATTTATTGATTAGTACAGCTAGCCAATGGCGCATTGGTCAGTTGCACGAAGGCTCCCCAGATACAACCCCAACGCGCAAAGAGTCGAAAGGGGGGTTGAGTCAGGGAGAGGGTTGCAAACCCCATGGTATCGGCCAACGGTCCGGGGAGAGATGTAGCTTATCTCATTCTCGGAAATTATGGTGGAACGATGAAGGGTGCCGCGAACGGCTACGTTCTGCCTTTGGCAGCCATTGCTTTTACCCGTGAGAGGCTAATATTCCTTTTGATCATACGGAACTGAATCGGAAGTTCTGTAAATTAGAAAAATTTCAAGTTCTTTTAGTTTACCGAAATTTCAGTAACACGCTCTCATTTATTTAATGATATTTAAAATTTACCTACGTATATATAAAAACAAGAGAATCAAAGAGTCAACTGTAGGAAAGAAATCAGCTTGAACATAATTTTTTCAGATAGAAAAACTGAAAGAACATTTCATCATTAGAATTAAAAATTTTTTCAACGAAGACGATTAACGAAAACATATAAGACACTTTTCTTATCTATTTCAGCGATAATTTATTTCAAACTTTTTTAGTTGTCGAATTACAAGGCACGAGGCGAGACGTGGCAGCGGCAGCGCCCAGCACTTTTGAACGTGAAAGATTAAGCAGTCAAAGGCTTTTAAGCGCACACGAGGAACCGTTATCAATTATTCAAGATCAAGCCACCAATCTTGAATCCCTCTTTCGCCGCCACGCCCCGTTGCGACTTCTTTTCTAAAATCCTCTCCCGTAGACTCCTCTGATTCATCTCCCGTAGTTACTTACGCCTTAACTCAAGAGCCGCGACATAATTAGGCCCACGGCATCAAGTATTTATTCTTTCATTAACCTTCTCTCTCGTAGGAAGCTACAAGAGGGTCGGAGATAAGATCATGTCATTCGAGGGTAACTTGATCAACTTCAAACTTTGCCCGTTCTCTCTCTCTCTCTCTTTTTCTTGTTGTCGCTGTCAGTTGTCGCGATACAATTACTATTGCAAATTGCATTTTGTGTCTTATAAACTTATTTTTGTTTGTTAAAGATATCATTAATATTAAATCAGCGTTTTGAGTTAATTAGAATTTCCTAATTAAAGAATCATAATACGACGTTTATTTTTTATTAAATTTTTGCGAGTATAATTACCGTAGTACCTCTAAATAACCGCTCTATCCAATATTTCCATAACTACTTCCATTGATTAATTGTCTCCGTCCTCCATTACGGGGTGTGGTTTCACAGCGCACTGAGAGAAGGGTTACATTGCTCTGCATCCTGATTGGAGGATGGAAACTTTCAGGGAGACTATCTGCAAAAGTGTTAGGAGAGGCAAATGATGTAAGAAGGGTTATATTGCACTGTGCGTCCTGATTGGAGGATAAAAACTTTGAGGAAGATTTCATCTGCAATAGAGAGGCATAAACAATCGATGTCAGAGATAAACAATGTAAAATGTATCAAAATGAAATATTTACTATTTTCTGATTTTCCAACACGTGTCCACGACACCTTTAGCGAAGCAAGAAAAGATCAGGAAAGAAAAAAATTAATCCGAAACAGCACGCGTCCACTGCGAGCGAAGCAAGATGCTCGTCGAAGCGTGGTCCAGACTGCATCTGCCGCCGATATCCCTCTGCCCTTTTAACAAAAACGAACTCGCGGTTAAGTCGATTTAAATTATTCAACCAAATTTTTTTCACATCGTCTTGCCTCCATCTCGCTTCCATTTCGTAGCACTGCAACCGTTTTTCGGCGCACGTGCTGAAAATATTGCCACGGTCATTTTTATCGTCATTCAGGTGGCGGATCCAACGAATTCTTTTTTTTGTCATTCAACAGAATATATTTATGGCATGTTCCGTAAAATTTCACATCTTTAGCCGAGGATTACGATTTGATAACGTTTAATTGTGATCGGTATAATAATTCTGCAAATATGGTAAAGAAGTAAAATTGCTATATGATTAATATACGACAACATTAATTAAATATAATATTAATATTTATCATACTTGAGATAGAGAAACTTATGCGGTCTTTTATAATAATGCATGGACGACAGCATAGTGCTAGAAGATACATTTATATTAGGGCAGACCTCTTGTATAACTTTTACTGGATTCAAAGGAAATGTCAGTACGCACATAAATCAAACTAACTATGTAAAAGTCCACATTTGGGTTCATTCGGTGACAGTTATTAAAAAGAATGAACTCCTTGAACAGATGCTTCCTTCTACCGTGGAAATCATGCCGCGGCCGTTTTGATTTATATATCGGCCGTATGGGTGGGCCCTCGGAGTTTTCGGTAGCGGAAAGGAAAACTCTTTAATAGTTTCACGGGTGCGTTTGGCCCCATTATCGGGACACGGTTAGATCTCAAAGACCCGCTTTGGATCTCCAAAGAGCGGAATATGCTTCCGATGTTCATTAAAAATGATTTCACGTTTACCCAGAAGATTGCTTTTTACGATAATTAGTCTTGTGTATTACCTGCGATTACCCCGATACGATCAAAGTACAGCGACATTCGATTTAGGATTTTCGCATCGCATCATATTAAAGACTGAAATAAGCTGACTGATACAATCAATTAAAAATGCTATGCCATATTTTACCATCTAATTTGCTGCAGCAGCCAATCTTTTTTTCAGTGTACTTAAATAAACTCCATTCAACCCTTCATTACTCGAATGAGATATTAAGGACACTTCGAATTTATAAATTAGTTAAGTGTATGAATGATATTTACACACATTATTGTATTTAACGTGAATTGTTTTACAATTAAAAAAAATTATGCATTAATCTTTATTTGTTAAAGGATGTATAGAATATCAATTTATTTAATTACACGAAAAAAAAGATTGACTGCTGCAGCAAATCTTTTTTTTCAGTGTAGAAATCATCAAAAAGAAAAGAACAATAAAAATAGAAATATAAGTAATATTGGAGTATGAGAAACACTCCATGAAGTAATTACGTTAAAAAAAACCACGCGATGTGGGGGAGGATTATTAAAGATATAAAAAATATGCATAGAAATCTAGTAATTGGTTTTATAGTAAAATTTTATTCACACGCGATTTCGTTTGTGTATGAATAAATTGTCGAAAGAGAAATAATTTGTATATCGAGGCCAATAAACGAGAGTGGCTTTATATGTCGTTACGGATGCGCATCCAGTACGGAGTCAGTTGCTTGTGATAAACTACCGGCACGAAGATCGAAGCTATAACGCTCTCGTAAACATCTTCCCACCCCTGCCGTTTTCACCGACGATGATATCGTCTCTTCCTTTTCACGGCACTTACACCGCGACATGGCTGACAGCAACAGGCGGCACATGTCTCTTTTATCCTCTTTCACCTCCGATCGTGATACTCGCTTTTACAGTTTCCCCACTCGATTGCAAAGCATCGTGAAATGGCGCGTGTGGACACGTTTTTACGTCCGTAATTCACGATCCTGTGTGATCTCATTATTCTCAGACACGCGATGAGTAATATTTTATCTTCGTATGCCTTAATGCGATAATGTGCAAGCTACAACACAGTCGCCTTTGCAAAAAGAAAATTCACAATGCGCGAGCTGGTTTAATTAATCCTGTAATTACGAAGGCCAATAAGTAAGTAAGAAAGAGTCTCGAAATCACTTTGTGACTTAACCGTTTAATGTGAATGGTAACTTGAAGAATTAAATACAAAATTTGACTTGAACTCAACCTATTTGTAACGATCTCCATTGCAAAACAAACTATGTATGAAATTGAATTAATTAAATGTTCCACGTGTATATCTATGCCAAATTAATTACCGGAACACGTGGATTTATTATCTCGCTCCGAAAGCAGCTGCGGCTCGTGATCACGTTCAAGTAAATTGAGGACTCGCGTAATTATACGCTTCATCGAAAGGAAGATGAGAGAGCGCATCGCGAAATATTCTCGACGTCGAGCGATGATAGCAGCCCAGACTGCAAGAACTCAATCGCTTTTATAAGCATTTACGTGTGCATCGGAAACGTATCACTTACTCTTTTAGCATTTTGATAAATAGAGTACCTACCGCGCATTTCAAGCGTAAATAAAAATTGCTGATTATACAGCTTTGGCCACATAGTGCAAAGCACTTCCACAAATTAACACGTGAACATTATATATCTCTAAATAAAAAATAAGTTACAAAAAAATATTATATATATAGATTATATATACGAAGGGAGATTCAGATTCAAATTCCGGCTGCGGTGATATTTTTGATAATAAATTCACAAAGTTTTAAAGATTTATTATACAAAGTTTTAAATATTTATTAGCATCAATAATATTAAATTGCTTATCAATTTAATTTGTAATATTACACAGTTTTAGTTTAAGATCAATAAATAATCGGCGCATAATCATTTGCTTGACTGGGAACTGAGAACTAAATTCACACAAAAATATTAGTAAACTTTAATCTCATGTGGCTTTCTTTATTTATTTGTATTAAAACGTACAGTTTTTAAAAAATAATATTTGTTTTTATAACAATTTTAATATTATATTAGTCCTTCTTTGGCTCTTATTATCACTTTTTCCAAAAAATGAGAGTGCTTTATAGTCAATACTCTACGTCAATACTGCGTAATAACGAAACAAATCTCACTGCCTCGACGCGATTTAGCGTTGCGGAGTATCGCGTCGTATAAATCGGCATATGAGTGCCCTCTTTTCCCATCCGTACCGTCGCGTTCGAATCCCCTGTTCGTATTATGCGCAAAACTTCATTGTTGCTTCGTTCAATGGCGAGCAGGGGGAATTTTGGGTATTCTCGTTTTACATAAACTCCGTCACGGTCATCGGACAGGTTAGATTTCAGCGAGATCGAATTTTACTAAAAAGTATAAAATTTGAGCAACTGATTAAAACGATCGTAGCGATAAAATAATTCATGAACACGCGTTATTTAACGCCATTTATTATTATTTATAACGATGCTAAGTGTGTTACACCCTCAATTTATTGCATTTTGTTGTAAAAAGGCGGCAATCAAAGCTAAAGAAAATATAAAAATAAATATTATTTTTTGGTAAAACTGTTTTTTGATTATTTTTTGTTAGATATAGAATTATAGAACGTCAATTTTTTGGAGTGCTTTAAACTTATGGCCAAGATTATGTAATGCACAACTGGAGCCATTACATCGGTACCGTGAATCCCATACAGTATCCCATACAGTACAAAAGTTACAACACTTCTGCAAGATTGCAGCAATATTGCATGTTGCAGCAATATTGCAGCGTTATTGCAACGATATTGCTGCACGTTCTGTGCTATATGGGATATTTTAGCGATTATATATTAATTAAAGTTATAGAACAAAAGTAAATGTATCAAACCGTCATAATATTCGCTTGTATCGAGAAATAAGATCTCCCCAATTTCGAACGTTACTATTTTGTTTGTCTTAATATCTCTACGGTTTTCTGTGGCATCATGCCGTCCGCCTTTCCGGTATTTCTCCTCTCGTTAGGGTCACTCTCGAAGTTTATATATTTCCCGTCTCGAAGGACGTAGGGGCGAGCTTTCGAGAAGGCAAATACGACGGATGATCGAGAGGTCCGTCGACGCGAGGGAAGACAGATGCGATTCGAGAGGAAGAGCCGCGCACAGCATCCTTCGCTCACACAACTTCACCACTTCCGTCTTTCCGATTTTCTCTCTCTAGTCGCCGCCGCTATCACCGCGCCGTTGCTTCTGTGTGCAACGTCTAATGTGAGAAACCTGTAATGTGTTTACTGATGGGGACGGTAATAAAAATATGACATCGCAAAATGTGATGGAATATGGCTGTGATAGCGACCGAGCGAGATTGATTTTTTTTTCCCTCCCGATTCATTTATGACAGGAGTAAATTTCAAGAAGTTGATTGAACTCAAGTGAAAACTTGATTGAAGATAAAATAACATACATAAATGAATTAATAGATTAATAATTATGATTTTCTTGTTAAATCTTACGTGTATTAAAGTCCATGATCTTTGTGATATATTAATTGGTTCATCATGCTTAAAATGTAATTTAATATTATAAGTTCAATTGATGATCAATTAATTTCTAATATTAGGGGAGAGTGGTCTAAATCGGACCGTGTTCTAAATAGGACCTTTTTAATTTAAATGAATACGATTAAGCAGATTTGCGTACTATTTATAACGTAAAGTCCTTATAAGACACCGAACATGTGATAGCAGTTTGACAGTTCTCTGTCATAACATTCATAAAATAGAGGCAAATATGTATTTTCAGTCATCGTGCGAAAATTTTTTTAAAAAAGAAAATCCTTGTAAATCATTATTTAAAAGGTGTTAAAAATTTGAAAAGTAATTGATTTAAGATAATTAAAGAGTGTAGAATTAAAAAATATCAAGCATTTCGTGATCACTTTTGTGGTTTATTGTAAAATTTGTTCCAAAGTTCGAAAGGACCCGTGTCCAAATCGGACAGTACAGTGAATAACTTATAGGCCTGGATGTAGTACTGGTGATCTGCTGACTAGATCTGGTCCAAGCAATTAAATCAGTAAAATATCATGAGTCAGACTCAGATTAATTGAGTTTTATTGATTTCAATTCTAATAATATAAACAGTCAGTATTTTCTTTTTCCGAAAAAAATGTTTATCTTTGACTGTCAAATTGCTCGTTTTTACTCAATACTAAGAAAAATACATTAAAATATTTTAAAATTCTATCTAAAAATCCATAAAAATAGGAGTTTTCGATTTGAACCAGGGGATGGTCCGATTTGGAACTAATAGTTCTAAATCGGACCAAAAAAATTGTTTTTACATTTTCCATTATAGTTTAACACAAGTGAGAGATACGTCAAAATAATCTCAAGCAAAAATGAAGGGAATTAAATGATCTTTCCAACAGCACCTTCGATTTTACGATCGGACTTTATTTATGCCTTATAGAGAGCAAAAACTGCAAATAGGTCCGATTTAGACCACTCTCCCCTATTATTTTAACTTTAGTTTATGATTTCACACTAAATCCATAATGTTAAATCCATGATATCAAGTTATACTCAATTTTAGTTACTTTTAATCATTTCCATAGATCGCTACAGTTCCTACAATACATCATTAATTTAATTAAAATAGTGAAATTAAACAATTGAACTTAACCTTCAAACCGTACACTAGTGCAAATTAGCACCACAAAAATTTTCAATTTGCTGACAGTTGCACATGAACAGTTGCCGCGGCTGATCCCCTCTACGTTAAATATGTTTTTTCGTTAAATTTGAGTGATACTATTGAATTTGTGAGAAAATTATACCCCAGGAAAAAGTTCTTTTAAGGAAATTTCTGTTGTAATCCTCAAGAGAGACTTGCAATTAAAAATGTCAAATCCCAATTCACACCTGTGCACCATTAGTAAATGCTCAAGGGAGTGCTTAAGTGTACGGTTTGAAAGTTAATAAAATATATTAAATTTGACTTGACCTGTGTTCCAAAATTCACTGCCAGCGCTGAAAATCTACAGTTTACGTTACGTATACTATACATTTTTAGCACTGGCAGTGAATTTTGGAACACAGCCTTGAATTTAGCTTATTATTTACGAAGTACATCATTAATATAGACGTTGTTTACGTTTATTTATTTATTTTAATGTAAATTTAATCGTACGTCTCCCGATGAGCGATGAAAAATTTCTCACTTAGGTTTACTTCGCTCGTATTCATATTCGCTCTCTATCACATCGTTTGTGCTCTTGCTGGTGAGCTTCTTCGCATTCGACAGATCTGTGCTAACGAGAACGTTATAAGGGCGCCGTGAACGAAATCGTCCAAGGAATATCGCAGATCCTTTGAAGTGCTGACAATCCGGTGCAAACTCTCGAAAGGTCGATCGATCTTGGTTCCGGGACATTAAGACGTCTATAATAATGGATACGCTTTTGACACCTTCGCGCAAGCTGTCGCTCTTTTAGAAAAATTATTTCCTCATTTAACTATGAGCCGCACAAAGTGTCAGAAGTTAAAGGCGTAACTAGCCCTTTCCCGCAGCGCGCCTTTCGATCGTCGCGCGTTTACCACGGCGACGAATGCGCTGATCAAATGTCCAGTGAAAATTGAGAAAAACCAGATTTCGGGACGAGCGCACGTCCAACCGGAAGAGTGGGACAATGGTGGAACCAGCAGTTGGTCTTTGTTACGTAGAACTGGAATAGAACCAGAGGCGTTAACACGATGCCTGGACCGAGGGTCATCAGATGGTGTCGCATGGCTGCTAAACGCTTACCACGCCTCTAAATTCTCCAACTCCCTTTGCCAGTGGCGTGTCCTGCAAAACGTCACAAAGAGTAAGCCTCCTTTGACCAGTACGAACCGCCCTAAATAATTACGATTTGCGGTAGCAGAGTCAAAGTTAGTATGGGATTGTTTCTTGGAAAATCCAGATGACTTCATGAAACGTAGACCTAAGTCAAACATACTAATTCTCAACTGTGAATGTAGAATCTCTCTTCAACTATGAATATAGAAGGCCTCTTCTGCCACTTGTTTTGTAATTTTGATCAATTTCTTTTTTCTAGAAAAGTAATGAAACTTGATTTCGTGCATACTTAGTGCTGAATGATACAAAAATATATAGCAACAAATATGTAAATAGAATGGAAAACAATAATTTGTTTCACTCTTTTTTTTATATATATAAGTAAGAATCCTTAAGACTTCACATCTATTAATGTGTAATATCTACAATTGGTTATAATCGAATTTATCATTATATAACTATTTCCTTTAAAACCAAAATTAACGTGTTTCAGCATACTTTTTATTTTGCACAAATCAGTAATTACAAAAACCAAAGGTAGAAAGATTTCGTTGGCGTCTTGTATTATATATTCCATATATGAAACCTCCTTTCCTCTGAAAATTGCATGTCAAGTACCATGTAAGAAAAAGCCTATTTGTGATATTCACATACGAACGAATTTGGAGTACACAAAAGTGAAGTGTCATAAAGATATACGAAATATATATAGCTAATTGAACTCAAATAAAATTAATTGTATTATTTAGAGAAGGTATTATTTGCGGCGGTCTAAATACTCGTGCGAGCACTTTTACATAAATGGTTTAATAAACTTTCTCCTTTACGCCTACAGCGTTACTTGACAAAGAAATGTCTTCACCAGGTTTATGCGATATATCACAAATAGTTTATTACGAGCTGCTTTTGTTGATTCACGTTTACGAGTTTAAAAGCAAAAATAAATTGTTCATGTACGACAATATTTTTTTATTTTTAAGTGAAATTACAAATATTGACGTCTGTCAGGTGCAGCGTCGCATTTCGATCACTCTCTAGCATAGCTCTGCCACCCCTTTCATATTCCCGTCTTTCGACATGTTGTGGGAATCGCACGTTTACATAATTTTCCCAGGGCTTTGGCGAACATTCGAAAAATCGTAACACTTGCCCAACACTGCCGCCGTCATGAGCGTGCTGGGAAGGGAAAGAACCCTGGAAAACCTTCGTTCTCGTCCTTCAAAGGTCGAGCTAGTAAAATCGTTCGTCTTTGTATGGAAATAAGAATGCCCCCTGCACCCGTAATACACACCCACGCGATCGTATACACGCACTCAATCGCGCACACCACGGAGCGCAATCTAAATTCATGCGTGAAAACTTCAAAAGGCAGTCATGCGAGAGGGAGACGGAAATAGGGTGAATAGGAGAGAAGCCGCAGGTACAATTTGAATTGGGTACGTCGAAAATATTTTTTTCGATCGGAAGGAAGGGATGTCATTGACCGGTATCCACATATCGCCATAAAGTTCAAAGTACCAAATCTCTTCTGCATAAATCAATAATATGCACAATGCAAACGTTTTATTTACAAAAATCGAGTTTGACTATTACTTAATTAACGCCAGCGTAATTGTTAGCGTAATTGTTAGAGCAACGTGAGTTTGATGTTTTTAATAAAATATAAAACCTCTGTAAAGCTGGCACCCCAAAGTCAAAATTTCGATTTATTTAATAGAGTTCTGGTAAAATCCTTCCCCAAAGAGTTCTAGAGTTCCTGATAGGTTTTGGAAAGAGTTCTGACGATTAAATGCAAAAAAACGTGATTTAAAAGTTTGGGGTGCCAACTTCACGTTTTCGAGAAACGAAAATTAGATATAACTTTTTTATTTCAAGTTAGAGCGAAAAAAGTCACTATACTGTTTGATACTCTTGCATAAAACTTGTAACATAGGTTCAACTTTTGAATTTTTCTAAGTCCACGCGGGTCAGAAATTTTTTTTCGAAATCCGGTATTTCATTGAGAGTTCTGGGTAGCTCTACAAGAGTTCTAACGATTATCTATAATAACCGATGCGCTGAAACCAATATCTAAAAAGTTCTAGAACTTTGAAGGTTCAACTTTTGAATTTTTCTAAGTCCACGTGGGTCAGAAATTTTTTTTCGAAATTCGGTATTTTATTGAGAGTTCTGGGTAGCTCTACAAGAGTTCTAACGATTATGTTTAATAATTGAGGAGCTAGAACCCAAATTGAAAGGGTTATCGGTGTTTTTCATGTTGAAAAACCGAATTTTTAAAAATTTTCTTAAAAAAAATGTTTTTCATTGTTTTCTTTAGAGTTCTGGTTAGCTCTATAAGAGTTCTATCAAACAGTATAGTGTCTTTTATCGTTCTAACTTGAAATAAAAAAGTTATATCTAATTTTCGTTTCTCGAAAACGTGAAGTTTGCACCCCAAACTTTTAAATCACGTTTTTTTGCATTTAATCGTCAGAACTCTTTCCAAAACCTATCAGGAACTCTAGAACTCTTTGGGGAAGGACCAGAACTCTATTAAATAAATCGAAATTTTGACTTTGGGATGCCAGCTTCACAAAAGTAAATATAAGAGTTGTAAAACAAAACGCAATACCGATGGCGATGGCTAGTCAAGTTAGTTATGGCGTCAATAAAAAAGGAAAGAAATGTCCGCAGAGGAAGATTCTCCGACTAGGGTCCAATCTCATTAACCCTTCATCGAGCGGAATTCAGAAAGGGGTTGGAACGCTAACCCTTCCTCGTCACCATAGCAACGGACCCTTTTATATCCTTACAATAGCGTCCAATGGCAACAGCCTTACCTGCTATTCAGAATACTGTTGCAGGGTATCGTCGATGATAATTCAACAATTTTTACATCTAATTATACCGACAATTTTGTCATTAATTAATGTAAAAATAATTATATGATACAAAAGATATGTATAATTAATTGGAAATTGTCTCCGAAATATCAAATATATACGATAGTATCATTGACATGTCCGAAATCACAAAAAGGATTTTCTATTTGCCTCGAGAGAAATCCAATCCTACCTTGTAGTGTGAACTATAATTAATTAAATAGTCTTTTCTCACAGAATTTATTTCCGTTCCATTTAACACAAAAGTCGTCATAGAATCATGACGTACCGTCATAAGAGATACGAAAATTAAGAATTTATTTTATAAACAGAAAATGCAAGAAAGAGAAAGACACAAAGAGAAAGAAGAAAAAAAATTTTTATTTTAGTGCGCGTGAATTACGTTTTATATTATAAGAGAACAATAATGGCAATTATAAGCTTTAAACCAAGCTTAGTTAATAAGAAGCTCATATGGAATTTCATATCAAATTATGCTATAGTTAGTGAAAACTAAGATAACAAAGCTTTGATCTTGAAACGCATATTCCCGTTTTTGCCAACCTTCGTTTGACAGCAATGGGAAATAAAAATAGTTGCTTCTTTTCAATCATTTACCCATTTTTGCCAATTATAAGCCATTCTACCATAACCATTAAGAATCTGACAAAATCGTTTTGTATTTTTTGAGTATATTCGAGAAAAGATTATCTTTCTGACGGAAGACAAATCGTCCTGGAAATTTCGTTAACCCTTATTTTGTATACGATTTTCAGAAACTCATCATTTTTATTTTTCCTGCAGACTCACATACCATTGGATTATTCATCACTGGAATTTACCTGCAAAGGCTATTGACATTTAAAATTTCTTCTTTCATGATTTTCCTTATAATATACTTCTATACATCTTTCTTATACGTATAAAGAATATGTAGCGTCGTTTTATTTAATCTTAAAGATTTCATCACGCGCGCGACATTCGTCGAATGTAAGTATTAAAAGCACAATGACACAATGTATCTACACGTATTAAATAAATAACATATAATCTGATAGAACGACCTGTTGTAGATGAGCTGTCACAAAAGATTGAGGTTCGAAAGGATTAGGGTCTTGCGAACGATTTTTCGTTTCAGAAATATTTAAGTTATCCCGATGTTTTGAAAGATACCATAGTCGGCGCCAGGAGTGACGGGCGGCAGATTGGTGCGGCGATACTTTTACACGGGCAAAAAGGGTTCATCGTTAATCTTCGAATACAGTCTATTCGTTCCTTCGAACGATGGACAAAAGTCCGCAATATAGTCATAATAGCGAAAGTTGAGATGAAAAGTTTGCTTCGATAATGTCATAAAAGTAAGGTGGGCAAATCAAGCATTTTATAACAAACATTTTTTCCTTTTTTTGTATTTATTTTCTCCGTAAATTTTTTAATTTTAAAGTTATAAAATCTTTTGAAAAAAGAGTGAGATTTTACGCAAAAAATTCGATCAAATGTTTTTTAAAAAACAATGAATTTTTAGATCTTTTCTCAAAAGATCTCAAAAAATCTTGTTTTTCAAAAAACATTTAAAAGCTTAGAAAGTCTACTTTAAAGTGTTCAATTCGTTAAATTTTGTCTGATGATAATTTATCAAGATATAGCGTTTCAAAGTAAAATGAAAATATTGAAAATATCAACTTCCAATTTTATGTAATTTAGATACTCGTATAAAATATCGCAGAGACAAAGTTCAATCATTAGTTTAAAGCTCTATATTTTCTCTTTAAAATGTATTTTTTTAAAAATGCTTTTCGATGATTTTTTCCACCGAGATACTTAAATTTTTGTAAAATGCGAGAAAATTGCAAGCCCGAATTGATAAATGTTAATGTATATTGTATATTTATATATAAGTATTTATCAATAAAAAATATTCTTTTACTTTTTATATGCTATATAATAAAATCATGTCACTTAATCTATATCATTTAAAATCTATATCACTTAAAATCTCACTATCGTAAATTTGCCTCCAATTTATCATAAAAAATTGTCAATATTCCAATCTAATTCTTTAGGTCCCTTAATTAATTTTCATTATTATTACAATTTTTTTACTTATGATTATATTTAGAAAATCTATTTTTCGACATACTTGATCTTACAAAGCATTAGTTCAACGAAACTGTCATGACAAAACCGATGAAATATCGCCAAGTAATGCAAATTCGTAGTAATCGAGTTTGTTCGCAGTGAAAAGAAAAAGAAAGAATTAACGAGAATGCGAAAACAAATTAGGCAAATGCACTCTCTGTAGATTCTATAATTATTGTTTGCTCTTCCATTCTTCAAATCTCTGACATCTTCCTATCGTAGTGAAATCGAATTGACTTTCCACCCAGTCTTTTATTCATTCATTTCATTTTTAATTCGGGTAAGAATGCGTTTCTATATTTTTTTCCTAAAAATATTCTGACAGAAATGTCAGAAATAGATTTGTGCCAAACAGGGCTCTCTTTCTACAAATGATTTTTTTATACTATACTAGCAGGTAAATTTATCTAAAAACCAGCACAACAAGCTTCTCCTCTCAAATGCTAATTAAAATTCGAGGGTGCGTTAGACGATACGGAAAGAGAAGAGCAGAAGGAACTCATTGACATTCGAGACGTAGAGCCGCATAAAAAATAGCTTCTCTCCCGAAACGCAACTTGGATTTCTCGGAAGGTATAGGAAGGAGGGAAGAGAATGTCACGGGGGGTGGCTGCGGGAGCAATCGTAGGGTGGTGAGAGAGAGAGAGTGAGAGAGAGGGAGAGAGAAAAAGGGAGAAAGTCCGACCACCCTCGGAAGACAGAACCGCCGCCGTCGTCGCCGCCGTACTCGGAGCGCTAGAGGGATGATGAATATAAAGGCAGGGCAAGCAGTTAGGGTAGATTCAACCCTCTCGGCTCGTGAGCCTCACGGGCCAAGAAGAAGCTCAGATCAATACTTTTTATGCGAGAAGCCACGGGGACGACGGGGTTGAACGCGGGTAGAAGAAGGGCGAGTCGGTTCGGATGAATACGGGGTTGACACGGCAAGGTGGAGCAGTCTCCCGGCTCGCTCTTCCACCATCACACCCCTTCCTCCATTGCCATCTCTGCTCTCTTCTATCTTCCGTCTTCCTCCGTCTCTCTCTCCCCCCCCCTCTCTCTCTCTCTCTCTGCTCTTTTTCTCTTTCTACGTGCCGCCGTAATCAGGAATATCATTAAACTCTCGGCTTCTTCCTTTGCAACAATCTTCTCCTTTTCTTCCGCGCCTTCCTTCTCGCCGTTCCCGACTTTCTCGACCACCCCCTGACAAGATCCTCGTTACTCCATCGCGCGCATGGGAGGAAGAGTCGAGAACGCGATCTTAACGATTTCTTAAAGAAAGTCCATTGCGTATCCTCGCTCCCGAAATATACTTACATTGTCGATATAATTTTAGCAAAAAATTGCTAATTGCTTAGTAGAGTACTTTGTGGTACTAAAAAAAATTTATGATATTTTTTATGCCTGCAATCATACTACGTAAAATGTATTGCGCACATTTGATCCCGTATATTTTCTTTTACAAATGACCATGACAATATCTTTCGCGCGATGATAGTTCCTGACATGAAAATAAAAAATAACGGAACCTTTTTTTTTTAAACCATCATTACGTTTTCTTCGCTCGAAGATATTTTATCCTTGGTTCCACCCCCATAGGAAGGTGATGTTTGGCAAACAAGGAATGCGGGTACAGACTAATTCTGTGACCAAAACTAGAGCAATGCCGTAAATTTTCCGGGCGTGATTTAAGGGATCCTGACGGTGTTCGCTGGGTACAGATTTCCGAGCATGCAAGGACTTTCTCTTTACCAGCGAATGACAGTACCCTTAACGCGTCCAGGTCGTAAATCTGCAAGTTACGTAAAACTAGAGTATAATGTTCAACAGTTTTATGCAATATACTGCGATTCGAGGACACCAGGAAACGATACAGACTCTATGTTTTAAACTATGACATTCTACTAGATAAGTTGCGTCACAGCAATCTTTTTGTTTGTATTTTGAAATATAAATCAAAATATATATCTTAAAATGTCAGATGTAAATGCCATTATTTTCATTTGAATAACGCTCTCGTCCTTGTCGAACGGGAAATACAAAATGACTTGAATTATTGTTAAAATTAACTTCCGTGGAGGTCGTATTGAAAACAGCTATCAAAAAAGATTAATTTCTATAAGTATGTAAATTCTATTCTCAGCGTTACTTCAATTTTTGAAAGCACGTAGTTGTTTTTTAATATTTACTTAAAAAAAAAGAGAATATTCGGTTGATTCAGTAAGTATTTTGAAAGTCGATATGTGTTTCATAATCGCTCTCTCATAAAAAAAAACAGTCACGGCGATCAAGTCTGTTGGATGTGTATGTACGCGGACTGCTAAAAAGAAATGAAAGCCGCTTCGTAACTCCGCGGATGCCGTAATCCACTCGTACGTAGCGAAACTCGAGAGGGTGTTTCATCCTCGTTCCTTCGTCATGTGCGACGGTTACTTGATGGTGCTCGAGCGGAAAGAGATATACACGCGAGCATCACGAACCCGTATACAGGCAAGGAATCCGTCGCTCGCCACCCTCGCGCACGTCCGAGGGAGCGTGTTTACACGCACACGCACGTAGATGCCCCGGAGATTCTGCAATATGTTATTGTTCGGCTTGAGCGAGTATCTTAGAGACCGCTTCTACCCCTCAGCTATTGTCGTGGTCCTTACAGATATTGACAACCCGCAGGAGAAATTGGCGGGATATCTGGAATCTTGGATCTTTCCGGGATACGCATCTGCTCTCGAGAGTCGGCCCCATTCCTAAACGAGTCGGATTAAATTCGTTTCTCGTTTCCTCGAGTTTTGTGATTTCATGCAGGATCGAGCACCGTGACTTTCGCGCCGCGCGGAAAACTTCGCTGTCTCAAAATCGTTTGTTTCGCGCAGTGTTTCTTCCGTATGTCAATAAGCTGAAAAATATATCTTAGACTCTAAGAAATTTAACGTGTTCAAGTTTTTTATGTTTACAGAGATATTAGTTTCTAAAGATTGTTGAATAAGCGGGTAAAGTCGATGCATATAAGACAACTTTAAAATATCTTTCAAAGTTCTTTATGAAATATCTTAAAGAACTCTTAAAGAGATATCTTAAAGTTGTTTTATATGCGTTGATTTTAGACATTCTGCTCATTAGATAATTAAGAAAAATTGTGAAAATTGCAAAGGACTTTTTGATTCAGTCGGCTCTACTTACCTACAAGCGATGTGACAAACAGTTTGGGACACTGTATATAAGATTACGTGTATAATCTTATTTGAATACATTAAATTTTCTAGAGTGAATTTATGTATATTTCTATACACACACACACCAATTATTATTTAAACATTAAGATACGACTCAGTCACGTGCTTTTAACATACGTTTCCTTACTTATATTAGTTATTGCAACAAAAAACTATGTCTCTATGGTCGAATTGATTAAAACACCTGTCACGGAATGTAGGGAGATCAAAATTGAATCCTGGTTGAAGTGATATTCTTTGCAAAAATTATTCAGAACTTTTTAAGGTGTCTATCACTAGGTGGTTATTATTAAACTATTTACAATCTTTAGAATGCCATTAGTACCAATATTATTAAATTTAATTTGTGACATTACTACTCCAGTTCGGATTTAGGATTGCGTTTAAAATCTGAAAATGATTTTGGCACGCAGTTGTAGAACTAGATATATACACATACATATATTTTTTTTATATATGTATATAAATTCATACTGAAATATTATTTAAGCATTAAGATCCAATTCAAACTGATAAGGTCTTTTCGCTACTTATTGTATATTCAAATAAGATTAGTTTTCAAGCATGATAAAATGAAAAACGATAAAAAAATGGTCTGTGTCTCAAGTTGAATAAGAGCGTAGGAATCTCGTAAGGGAATGATTCTGTGCGAAACGGATAAAATAGGTATATTATTTTTGCCTGAGTTGCTCTCCTTTCCAATAAATGGTTTTTAAGAGTAGCAATCTCAGAGAAAGGTTTCACGAAATAGAGGTATCAAAAAAAGTGAATATTATACCATTCGACGCTGCGTAAGTATTCCTTAAGAAATATAGAATATACAATATATAGAATATACAAATATAGAATATACAATAAATTATATAATTACATTTTATATAGATATTATATAATAAAATTGATAGATTTTTATTTTACTAAATTTGAATGTTTCATGATGGTTTTAATTTTTAAGATACTATAACTGAAAGTTTATCGACATAAGAATTCTAGATAAGCTTAGTTACTCCATGACATTTGCGTAGTGATTTTCACGTCACACAATTTCCTTGTTTTTATGTTTTTATGTATATTGCCGTTCCGCCATGGCATCACTTGATTTAAAATATGACAGATTCTTTAAAATGTTACGAGTTATCATGACAATTTTTTTTATTGACGGTACGATGGTCAAATCAATTTGAAAAATTTGATTTTCCTAAAAAGGTTTGTGTTATTAATCAAACAAAATAAATATTTGTTTAAAATTAAAATCGATTATTGTAATTATGATATATTCCTCAGTTTTTCTAGATAGATTTAAAAATCATGTTACGCGGTTACGATACTAGTATCTCAGTTTTCTTTTCTAACGGTGAAGTCAAGCAATCCTTCATTGCGGCTCAACGAATCGACCGATCTGAGCTGAAGAGAAGTCTCAGCAAACCTCCTCGAGGAAAAAGAAAACGTGATGAATCGAGCACACGTGAATCCCGCCACGCGTCACAATACCGCGTTTCTCGCGCCGCGAAGAATCTCGAGGCGCGCACTTTTATTTATTCCGTCCCGTCACGCATGTCGTTCACTCGAATCTGCACGCACCCACACGACTAACATGGCTTCCGGAGCCAGCTGCATCGTGCATTGTCGAATCCTTCAAAATCTTTATGCGTCACGATTTCCCCTCTTCGAGAGATACCGTCACACTTGAGGGAGGTACACGCTCCTCAATGACGAATCGGTGAATTCATAGCAGATGAACAAATAATCTATCACTGATTGAAAAGTATACAAAATAAATAGATAAATGTAAATTAAAATAATTAGGTAAAGGAATAAAGGTAGATATAATTTTATCCATCTTTATCTTTATTGGCGAAAGTGTCAAGTGTTCATCTCAAACATAGATCTTAGGTATATACCCAGATATGCTTCATGATTAAAATCAGGGGATCGAATTGAAAGCAAGAGGGTATAATGGGAGCTTTCCAACAAGCGATATTGTATAACACAGTGATCATTTCATCTTTATTTAACATTGATGAACAAGGATGTAATGTTACAATGTGTCATTTGTGTCTCTTGTTGGAAAGCTACCAATATTTTCTATCCTTCGATGAGAAACTACTGCGTAAGTAATATCTGATGAAGCATATAAATAATTGATAAAAAATATATAAAAAAACATACCCAAAAAGACATATAAAACATGCAGCGTTTTCAAATTAAATTAAATTTTACTAAAATTATACTGAAATTTCGCTGTAAATTAAGTGTTCCAAACGTGGAAATGGAATAATTTTTAACAAAATTTTTTCATTAAGAAAATTATAATTGTTCATTGGTACTTACAAATAAAAGAAAATATTGCCATTTTTCCTCCAATATACACATAGCTCCGAATAGAAGCTACTCATTCACGAAATCAGTCAAGCACCATTATTAAAATCAATTCGAAATCAAGTTAAATCAGAACTCAGTTGAAGTAATTTCAACATCAAATTGAAATCACATAGTTAAATATAAAATCACTTGAAATCATTTGAAATCATAAAATAAATCATACAAAATCGTTTGATATCAAATTTATAAAAAGATCACTTTAAAATCACATGAAATCACAAGAAATTGGAAATCAGTCAAGCACATCCTATTCGTGAGTAGCCCTTCGCATAGTTAACATCGTCTTACCATTTTTACAAGTTACTTATAACCTATAAGTTAAAACAACATTGCATGAAATATTTAAAACTTATCGGAAAAATTGTAAAAAAAGACAAATTTCTTTGGATATTATTCAAAACTCTTTGGACTAACATCAATATAAAGAAAAAGGAAAAACAATTTTAGTTAACAAGCGTTCTTGCGTAATAATTAGACATGTCAGGAGAGGAATAAACTTTCTACTAGATTAGTCGTACGTTTGCGTGTAAAGAAATTTTTATGAAATTCTTATATACTGAAGATGTCCTAATTTAAAGCCGAAACGTCTATGTAATATTTTTGTAATTCGATTATATGTTTTGGAATCAAATATAAATTAATCGCTAAGAATATCTTGCGTTCGTGGTCTATGCCCTTTATCTTTCCGTTTTTAAATTTAGACCACGTATTGACATTTATTATATATTTAAAACTGTTGATCATTTTTTATCTGTCATTTTAAGCTTGCGCGTTGTATACTTTGTATATCAAATGTTACATCAACACATTGGTCAGTATGTCCATTTACTTTATAAATGTAATACCATTTTCTATTGATCGATTTATTACATTTATAAAATTGATCAATCGATTACATTTTGTAAATATAATGCCTGCTAATGAATTTATAAAATAGCGGACATACTGATCAATATGTTGATGTAACACGCGATATAATGAAGAATGGAAGATATAACGCAATTTACTGTCTTTCTTTATCTACAAGGAAATAAGAGAGAAAGAGAGAGAGGCAACCAAGTATATAAGATCTATGATCACAAAAGTATTAGTCCCGTACGATTATACATAGAATAGATAAGGCTTGTGATATCACTTAGGATGGATGAACGCCTTCGTTGGCGAAATTGGTCGATTTGCTATTATCTTATAACTATGAAATTAATTTTTTATTCCAATTCCACATCTACGAGATTCTTCGCAGCGATAGTTTTTAAGCGGAACTGCCCATGAGGGAGGAGCGAGGATCAATTATATTCCGCATTGCGGGGTGCCGCGGGCGCCATATGTCGGCCGTGAGGTTACGTTAAAGTCGGCTCCCGTTAAGCTTCGCGAATGACTCCACAATTTTCCGTCGACTCGCGAAATAACGCCTTATAATAGCGCCTTGAGACATGGCCGCCAAAGTAACATCCATCATTTCCGTCGAGAGTTATTAGGCCAGCGTCCAGCGGGGGTGAGCATCATGTAAAGACTGTAGAGTGGAAAGGGCGGTGGCTCTCTCTTTCTCTCTTTCTCTCTCTCACATTCCTCTTTCGATCTCTCCCTTCGGTTGTTCTCCCTCGACGGTTAACGATGCGTTTTATGCCGGCGTTAAAGCACTCGTCGCAAAAACCGCCGTTGCCTTCGTTTCATCGAACGCCGCCACTATAGTCTACGGGAGGAGTGAACGAGAACAAACCGTAATGATCTTAGAAATGATTTACAGTTCTCTCATCGCACCCCCGCCTTCGCCTACCTTTCCTTCTTTTTTTTCACGTGCCGGCATTTCGACTAGTCACGTGGCGATCTTTTTCGCTATTGTCTCTATCTCTTTGCCGACTGCCGAGGATAAAGCGAAGACGAATGGAATTGATTTGATGAGGAAAAGTAGAAGCGGGCTTCATTTGCCAAAGTGGAAACCACCGTGGTGGTCTATATCCAATGACTACTCTATCTTAAATCTTTTATTTCATATATTGTAGCTCGCGTGCTACTGAATTTCAGCTAATAGTATCTCGCGTCTCTAAAATCGCCGCGTTTCATTCGCCGGACAAAAGAAGAAACGACAGGCAGAGGAACGCAGTCACGCTTTTTACGATGTAAACTTAATTCGCTGTCGAACTTTTTGGCGAAGCATCGACTTCCCTGAGGATCGGAGGCGGGCAGGTGAGTTATCCGACGATCGCGATCCTTCGAAGCGTGTATAAAAGGATACGCCGGCTGCTGTTGCGTGGAGCTACGTTCAGAGAGGGTACAAAAGTTCCAATATATCAAGTGCAATTCTTTCGTTCCCGCGAGAAGGAACGAGGAGGACCCCGAGGCTGCGCCGGATGAGCGTGCCTCGAGGGGGTGGCGCGCAACAATGACAACCCCTCCTGATGCACATCAATATCCTCGCGTCGAATGCCACATATTTTCGCTCGATACAAATGACATCTTCTCGAAAACCATACCTGCTCCGCTACGATTCTTCTCTTCATCCGTGACCCGATGAAACCCCGAAGACTTTTTTTGTTAAAGGTAGGCCCGAAATAATACCCTTTCCTTAACAGAATCACCATTTTTATGATTTCTGCAGTCAGAAAAACATTAACGTGAAAATTATTTTTTGTTAATATATTAGATAAATTGGTATAAATGTATTAAATAAATTAAAATAAATATAAATTTGTGGCTCCAACAATAAATCAAATATAAGTAAATTGTCTATAATGATTGCAGTTTGTAAGATACTATGGCTTCCGCACTGAAGAGGATTTAAATCCAAAATATTTAATTTACGGTATACTATATATATAAATGTGGTAATAAGTAGGAAGTGTTTAAATTGATACATGCTCGCGCGCGTGGCGTCCTGTACTTAAGTATGTATTAGATGTGTACCCAATTGGATAGACATGGCAGTCAAAGTGTTAAATATTTCTGCTAAAAGTGTCACTTATTCCATATATGAAGATTTAAATGGCGTTATACATTAAAGAGTTATACATGCCACCTTTATCGTTCCGCTCTCATTCGGAAAAATCTCATACGTTGTCATACATAGTTTTGAATTTCCGAGCATTCCTAGACGGTCATAAAAGTGTTACGAGTGCGGCTGTCAGCGGCGCTATAATTGAAGATTAATCGTTGGCGTGGGTGTCAAAGCTGATCGCTAAAGTAAAAAAAATGCATTGAAAGGAAAAGGAACGTTGTTGGTAAGATGGGTAGGTCGCCGAGTCTCAGCACCGTTTTCGCCTTTGTGCCAGGACTATTACTCACAGATTAGAGTGAGAATTTGCGAGGCGAAGGCAAAAGGGGACAATCTCGTTCACTTGATCTTTACATTTACGACAGGAGCCACCAGCCATTCAACCGCTCGGTGAAATATCATCGCCTTAGCGCGAAAAGTCATAAGACGAGTCTCTTGGCGAAGGAGCTCGATTGTGCGTTTCCGTAGGATAGGCTACGGCTCCTGTGAAAAGACTGTCTGAAAATTGATATCCGTAAGATGATAAGTTACTTAGCTTCATGAACGTCGTGATAAACACGTGACCCACTTGACTGCATCTAAAAAAAATTTACCTTTTACAATGGGTGTAACTAAGTAGTGCAAAAAATCTATAACTATTGAAAGAAGTTTATTATGGTAAAATTAACTTTAATCTTTGACCTCCTTAAAATTAAAGATTTACTTATATTTTGTTTCGGTAAAGTTAAAGTTTTTTTAGTAGTTAAAGTTTTTTTAGGTATTTACTGCCGAAAACAAAATTTGTGAAAAAGTTGAACCTTTTTTAAGAAATCTTACAGACAGACCGATGGGTGGATCGCCGGACTAATGCTATGAAATTATAAAGTAAGTTTGCTACTCTGCTTTACGTAGGCCCAGTTCCACAACTCATGGTTAATTCTTAATCGAAGTTCAACTTGTTTCTCATCTCTTTCCAATTTTAGAATTTTTTCTTTCCAATTCTGAAAGGAAACACCTTAAAACCTGTAAAGAACTTACTGCGAAAAATATTCCCGGCCGAGGTAATATCTTTCGCAGTAAGTGTTCTTTACAGATTTTAAGGTGTTTCTTATTAAATTTGGGAAGATTATTAATATTTCAGATTGTTCATGTTAAAAATCCGAAAGTAATCGCGCGCGTAGTCACATTTCTGAGATAAAATTCATTTAAAATATACACATACACACATATATATATATATATACCTATATACCATATGTATTAGTTTAACTAACGTTATCTAACTTTGTGACCGAAAGTAGCGCTTCAAGTTTTAGATGAATTTAATTTTTAATTTTAAAATAGTAAAAACATTAAAAAGAGAATTTAAAAAAATTTTTACTTTAATTGATATTAAACCTCTGACAACTCGGAAACTTCACTTTACTAGATCAAATTTCAAGATTAACTATCATTGCTACAAATTACTACAAATTATAACGTACATATAAATAGATTAGCGCGGACGTAAATTCAAGTACTGACATTCAATTATAGATCTACACACAGATCCTTAAATAATAATGTTAAAGCAGTGTAAATAAACGCAAGGAGTTGTATATTCATCAAACAAGATATCAATATTCTCGGTACACATAGCGCAACTAGAAGATTAGGCAAGCTGAGCGTAACTCTTCGTTATAGTCACCGGATGTTCGCGTGAAAACCGATACAGATCTAATTTCTTTAACGACAGTTTGAGCAAGACAAAAAAGAAGAGAGGTAAAGAAGGAAAGTTTAAGGAATTCTCAGCGTCAAAAGTGTCGGTCGTTTCTAAAAACTGAAAAGATGGAAGCCCCGACACACAGGAAGTCAAGACTTCATCCTCACACGTTTCGTCATGATGGAAACCATATTTGAAAGAAAACATTCGACCATACCGCGCGGAAGAACGCATGAAAACGGAGAATTGGAAACCACTTGTCAGGGTTAGGCAGTCCGCGTTACGCGTTGTCGACATTCGACCCGCCAAGGCGCTGATTTTTCTCGGCCGTAAAAGAAAGAAAAAGAAGTAGTCATAACCGATGTTCACAACTGTACGATAATAGAATCGTTTTTACTTGTTATTACGGCATGTTATAATGCGTTTATCGCTACTCTTCGCTCGCTGTCTTTTAGCAGTAAAAATAAGCCTTTATCCTCGGACACTATCCATTATGATCTCAAATGACACCATTAGACATCCATCGTATATTTTCAGCCCTTCTCTTGCTGGGAGATCCTATAACCAATCCGCGCTTTCGTTGTGACTTTCTTTCTCGTCGTTATAATTAAAGTTATAATTAAAGAATAACGTAGACACAACTCTACTGAAAAAAATCACGTCATACAGTTGCATGATGAAATCATGTAATTAAACATGTAAATCACATAATAGATTGTTCCAAATTAGTACGTAATTTTAAAATCACGTACTAATTTGGAACAATCTATTATGTGATTTACATGTTTAATTACATGATTTCATCATGCAACTGTATGACGTGATTTTTTTCAGTAGAGTTGTGTCTACGTTATTCTTTAATTATAACTTTAATTATAACGACGAGAAAGAAAGTCACAACGAAAACGCGGATTGGTTAATTGGCGGGTGATTTTAAAATTACGTATTTTGAAAAGTCACATGATGATATGTTCTTTTTTCTTCTATTTCTGTCATTCAATTCTTTAAAATTCGATAACTATAATATTACATGGATGAAATTATTTGTAATATCATGTGATCTTTCAAATTACATCATTCTAAAAAATTACGTACTGATTTAAAACAATTTATTATGTGATTTATATGTTTTAATTACATAATTTCATTATGTAACGTTATGACATGATTTTTTTCAGCAGGGAAATGTGGAACAAAAAATTAATTCCGCTAATGAATAGACCACGAAGATTATTTGCATAAAAAGTGTTCGAAATCCCAACTCTGTCACGTCGTTTCTATTGTCCCACGTAATCGGCAGAAAAAGCGTCATATGTTACGGAGTTGCTATGTCCGAGTTGTAAAGATATATATTATTATCAGTATCGATCATTGGTAATTATCATTGGGAATCTAAATGATTTTCCTGTCTCGTGACCTAAACATCGAAGCGACAGTTGCGCAAATGTGGTCGGACTGTCGGACTGTTAATGGCTTCATGGCAGATGTTACGACCATAACTCGTATGCACTTCGGTCAAGTTTCGATTTTTATGTCCGCATGGTAGTTCCATTCATTTTCAAAAATCGACAAAAAGCGAGTATTATAAACTTTCGATCGACTTTTAAATCGCCACAAACAAAACGCTACCATTATGTCACTAGTTTGCCTTTAGGCAAACTAATTTAAAATTGGCAAAAATAATTTTTCTCACTTTCCTGAAATTAATGTTGCTATCTTCCTCGTATCGATGCTTTATGTTCCCATCTTTTTGCGTAAACATTGTTTATATTACTATCTACGCGTCGTCTCATGCATGACTATCTCATTTCTAAGGTCGATCATCTCATTAACGGTGAATAGTTAGACGAATTTAATCATGAATATTATCGTATTTATTTGTGAGCTCATAAAACATTTATGAAACAGACGTTTTATCTAGCGAAATTTATTATTGGATTGATGGAAAATAACGATGCAATCTATTATTGAACACGTCTATTTGCTATGATATCTCTAATTTAATGTTGAAATTAATATTTTTTTTGTCTGTGACGCAAATAGGCTGACAGTAATACATCTGTTGTTTTTAGTTGAATTTTTATATAGTTCATTTTTTTTCTTTTCAATATGAAAAAAAAAAGAAGATGATTTATGCGAGAAGATCAACTGAAAAGAGCATGACAACAAAAAAGAAGGGTAATGATCGTTCTGTATGAAAATGGAAACTATTCTAAATATAATCCTTTCAAGTCTTTTTCTCACAAGGAGACCTTCCAGATCTTTTCTCTCTACACCGTATGTTAAAAATGAGGCTGAATTCTTTCTGAAAAATTCCAAAAAGTCATATCAACAATAAGAATGCTAAATGGTTCTCATAATTGCTGTATAAATGTAGATTGTACGATTTCTGTATAACCTGAGTTTTCAGGAGACACAGATTTTTTTTGGTTAATCTGTAAATCAAACATTTACATTTCTGACTAGAAGCTTGTAAATAGAGCAGGAATTTTGTACTTAGAAATGTCTGATAGATATCAAAGATCTCTAACTGATATTAAACAAAATAAGATCTTCGTCAAATGCGATATTCAGTATGAGACAAGAAGAAAATTTTGTCATAATTACTCCCTTGGAAAAATTTATTATAAGTGAAGTTAAGGTTTTTAAAAGTAATTAAGAGTTTATTTTAAGAAATTTTGAGATGTGTGAAAGGTTAATCCAACATAACCTAAAAACTTCAAAGCTTACTCGCGTACAGTACACGACACTATCACTAAAGGAACGCGGCGATGCTGCATTTTCTCGTAAAATCCACACAGGATAGAATAAAAAATAATTTTGTAAATCTATGCAACCGTTGAATCTAAAACAAAATTTTTTTAATTTCGGCGACAGAAGATTAGATTAAAAATATGAAGGAAAATATGATACATAATGATTTCTGAGATTTTATTTTTGAAGAAGGAAAACGTAGTGGCGCGTGGTAGTGACTAATGTACCATATGATACAAGAATACAGGAAGTTGATTCCACGAGACAGGAAAAGTCACGATAGTTTCCGTTCTCGAATACATGTGATACAAACTCGACGAATCCGTCCGGAAAACTTGTGTCCATCGCTGCCTTCGGTAGAAAGTTTCGTTCGCGAATTATTAAAACTTCTGGATTAATTCTAAGCAGAATCGTAAGATTCGTAACATGTTCTCGTAAAACTTATAATTAGTATTCTAATTTTATGCGTATGTATTATAAGATTTACGTACGATTATTTGTAAATATCTATGATTTCTTGTAAATTTTACAATTAGTAAGAAGCTGTCTGTAAAAATATTGTATAAAGGTATAAGCATTTAAAAATTCTTACAAGTCTTACAAGAATATGTTACGAGCCTTACAATTCTGCTTAGAATTTAGGCGTTCTTTTCATCAAATGTCTGTATCAAGTATTAGATGAGAGACTACGCGTAGTCTGACGGAGCCTTCAATTTATTTTCATGAAATATTTGCACCGTTCGCACTTTAATTTCTCCAACATTTCTGCAATTAAGAAGTGTGCAGCGCCAAGAATGACCATCAAGAAATTCGATCGCTCGTCAAGTGATGACGTGACGAACATGATGATACCTCTACTGTCTGCATCGTAGTGATAGAGTCACATCACAAAAGTACCAAACGAACTGAAGCAGCAAGAAAAATAGTAAGAGAAAGAGAGAAACCTCTTCGATATTTTGTCCACTCGGCATAGGCGGATTAAGGGTAAATCCAGCGGTGACGCGGGGGTCGGAGGGTTACAGGGGGGTTAAATCCTGATCGCATTTCACGAGCTACCACCTTCGAATATCGCGGCAGCTTCCATTAGCGCTACCTACGGTAGCTCGTCAAAAGAAAACTCCTGCACCGACATTATCACGGCCTGCCAAAACACGATTCTTCCTCGCCTACGACTCGGTGGAAACTCAAAGGGGTTGCGGGGCACTCTTTTCTTCCGACTCGATTACATCGGCAATAATAGACGCGGTCTAGAGGGAGTCATAGGGGTTGCAATGAAAATCTCGTTCGTTTCGCCGACGTTTCGAAGAAAGAGCGCTCGACCGCGTGAAAGGGTTTTCTTGGGGCATACGCGTGACGGCGACAGGAAGCGACGACGACTCTTTAGAAGGATTACAAGGGATTGCGACTGTTTTATTGATATGCGTCCATGCGAAAAGTTTCGTATTTAGTTAGTGTAAACACGACGATGTTTAGAGACTGTTGTATCTATTTTAGTAAGTACAGAAACGCAGATATTTATAAACACAAATATTTCAATTCATAAATTCATACATTATATTGTTTATTGTTTATTTATATTATATTTATATTATATTATTTATATTATATTATTTATTTTATATTGTTTATTTATATTACATATTTTTATATGTATAATACTTTTTGCATCATATCTTTGTATTATTTACTTATTGTTTATTTATTATTAAATAAATTGCTATACTATTAGAAGATTGCTAATTAATTGATTACAGCAATTGTCACTTTAATTTCTCCAACAAACATGTCGTCAGTTTTCAAATTTGTATAAGCAATATTAACCCTTCGGTACCACACTATATGTTTTGTCACCATACATAAATAATGCAAGTAACACTTTTGTCGACTACTTTGAGGGACATTATACTTAGGTAAAATGGAAAATATTTCAATAAAGACCTACTGATTATTATTGCGGAACATAATAAATTTTAACCTCATATCTCAACCTATGTTTGAAAATGAAGGAAAAGCGGTATAGTTGCAGTTCAGTAACCCATAAATATCTTAGCCCTTTTAGGTCTACACTGACCACATTGAATGTCCTGAATTATTGACGTCCTTCCAGTTGAACTCTTTATGAATAGAAAACGTGTATTGTTAGAATATCGTGACAATGCCCCGAAAAGCAAGATCGACGTAAGTTACAAAACCCGAACATAAGTTATAACCTTGTTATAATGCTGTGTGAAAAAAATATTCAAAAGGCATTGAAAAGCTTGTTATAGCTGTGATATAATTAAATATAATTAAAAATAAGAAGCCTAATTCTAAATAAATTGATTAAGTAAACTGATCTTAATTGGTGCAGCTAACAAATGTCAATATTGCTTTTTTTTTAACATTAAATCAAGATTTATTTATTCATGATATTAATGTTGCAACAAATAAATGTGTGTATGTGTGTGTGTGTATGTGTGTGCGCACGCGTGCGCGTGCATGCCTTTTCAGAGCCAAATAATGGACAAAATCTCCGAGTAACCTTTCCCGCAGAGCCTAAAAGTAAAGCTGATGCTAGAAATAGTCAAGTCTACCTTCCGCACTAAAGAACTAAATTTGACATTATCATAGTCTTTTGAAAAATCTCATTTATCAAAATTCGTAATAAAAAGTTGGCGTGCCTATTCTTTGAGGCCGTCGTTCCTGGGTCATTTCAAGAATACACAGATGCTTAGTATAATTTTCAAAATTACTGCATGTTTGTCTGAAACATTTTCCAATAATTTCGGAGATACATAATTGTCGTTTTTTAATAATGATAATTAGCTGTTTTCGGATTTTAATCCACTCTGTGTGTATTTGTAAACTGACGATACTGCATGAAGATTTTATTCCCTCTGTTTCGTACTACTATTCTACTCGATTGCTACGTAAAGTGATAGGTATGAATCTTTGCCACTTCGAGCTTATCGAGATAGGTGTGAATCTTTGCCACTTCGGGCTTATCGAGACGTGATCTTTCCCGGATATACCGGCAAAAAGGGCTTTTCCATGTAATATTTGTCCATGGACAAAGAGAAGTTTAAACGCGCACCCTCCGTTAGGACATTGCTGAAAGACACGTTCGGGATGTTTCAAGCAGTCCACGGTTATCGGGCAAACAGGGATGTTTGCATGGATAAAAGATCGTAGATCGTGCCGAAAAGACCAAAATCTAGAGAAAAGAAAAAGTGCTCGCAGAAAACAATATAAGACAAGCCAATAAAAGTCCGACGTTTCGTGCGGTAAATAGAAATATGTCGTAATCGCATACGGCGACTAATGGATGGATTATCCGACGATAATGCATGTCGCGTCTATGTCGTTTATCGCAAAACTTTAGACTTGAATGTAATCTAAAGTGAGCAGGTACGTCGCACGAGACAAAGATGTAAGAATGTGACGCAATATAATACGAGACTACGACCTGCGTCTACGGATTCTCTTCTCTCTCTCATTCGTGTTCATGGCAGATCTCTATCTGTTAGGAAAATCCGAGTGGAATTAGAGGGTCTCCATTCGAAGTGGTCCAATAAGGACACGCAGCGAGCTGGCTATCGCGGGCAAATAGATTCGAGGACGTTCTGGAGAAAAGATTACCGGAAATGTTAGAAAGGACGATTTTTTTCTCGTTTTAGGGATTCGGTGTTGGATTCCACGTAGAAGAGATCTCACAATCAGTTATATACGGACGCATGATTACTTTGCTTTTATTCGTGTGCGTTTGACGTTCACAATATGCGCTTTTCATCGTCGGTTTAAGCATACGTTCGTTCACGTATATATTTTGATTCGATAAACAGACGTTTCGGCAACTATGTACCTATAATTCCCCGATATCTATCGCATCGCGCAAGTTAAGTTCGCCTGAACGACGTAGCGTAAGCTGTCGCACAATGGACGTGGCACGTCAGGCTTACAGGCGCCGATCGTACGATTGACTAGTTTTTAAAGAGAGCGCGGATCCGGGCGACGAGTAGAGAATCTTCCTGCGCACTATATTGGATCGGAGGCAAAGGATTGGAGAGTGTAAAGAGGCAACGAGGCATGTCGCAACTCGTTATAGCCGAGAGATTGGAATCTTTACGGATAAGCCAATCGCATCGCCTCTATTTCGGGATTGTGTTAACCATATAATTTGACATGTGAGCGGTATCGAACGTCGATAATGATCGTCTACGTTCAAAAACACTATTTGAGTACTTTCGATCCATCATTTTATCCTTGTTGTTTACCGAATGTTAAACAAGGATAAAATGATACTCGGAGACACTTAGGTAGTGTTTACGAACGCGATCTTGAAATTCGGCAACAAAGGGAGAAGCGCGGTATACTTACGGTACTTCCTTAAGGATGCCACATGTCAAATTTGGAAGACAAAAGAGAACTAGTAGGAGAATGCTAACAATATTTTTTAGAAGTTTTAAAAGTCAAAGCTGGTTGAAATGCAAAGCTGGTCAAAATGCAAAGAATGGAAGTATACATTACTTGTTACTTTTTATCGTTATTTTGTTACAATAATAGGGAGTTTTTGAAATAACGTGGATCCAGATATGTTGAACGCTAAAGTCACGCTATCCTTTTCTTAATTAGTTGTTAAGAAGAAGATAACCTGACCTTAGCGTTCACTGTATCTGAATAAACGCTATTGCAAAAACTCCCTAATGGTATTGCAAGAATTCCCTAACAATTTGGTAATGAACGTTAAAAATTGGTAATAAACATTAAATTTGTTCATTTACAAGAAATTTTTCTCATTGTAGATACAGTCACAATATTACGGTTTTGACGATTACCGAATAATGCGGCTTCCATGAGTCGTAACGGGCGCGTGCCGTACTCTGAAAACAAGAGCGGAACGAAGATTAGGTCGTGGAGGGATCCGAGAGCCTAAAATTGCTCGCGGAGAGATAGACATAAATTTTACGAAAACGGTCAAAGGTAATCGAAGTGTCCGCTTTAACTGGTAGATAGCTAGGGGTGCAAGCTAATGAAATAGATTCGTCGTCTATTTGCCCTCTCTACCACTCTCATTGCAGCCGACCCACGTCATCCCGCTTTTTCAAGCAGCTGCAACCTATCTATTGTCTTAATTTTGCAGATGTGCAGTCCGGTTCCGAATGTCCGACACGTGTCACTGGGATAACGCAGCTAATTAAGCAGTGGATGGAGCTCGCGGTAGTGCATCGATAAACCATTAAATGATATCTACGTCTCACGAAATGCTGCCATTTGCGAGGGATGTGCTGCAAACGAGAGAGGATGATAATTAAAATAACACACACACTCAGAGAAAAAAGTCGTATCAGTAACTATAAATTTGTAGTGAAATAGCGCCTCAACTATATACATATTATTAAATTCTAATAAGAATACTAGATTAAGTGAACTAAGAAAATATAATACATTAACCATATAATCAATTTGTAAATGGTTAATATTATTAAAGGAGAGACCCCTATTATGAGATACCGAATTCATTTTGTGTAATTACTGGATGTCTATATGGACAGAATTTTAAAAAATAGTAGGTCATCTTGAAGGGAATTTAATAAACTTTAAGATACTGCAATGTAAAATTTAATTCAAGTATTATTTTTTTTTGAAAATTATAAGAATGTAAAAAGTGATCAAATCGCAAAGTCAGAAAATTGTGCTCCTAATATGAGATACTCCGAAAAATTGCTAATAAAATGTAAAATATATCTGTGCTACAATTGGAAAACTTTATTTAGTGATTCTCAAATACAAATATAATAAAATATATAAAGAAAAAATTTATTTGCAGAAGTCGCAAATCCATTTATATCCAATATTTCCAGCGTAGTCAGTGTAAGTGAACCTCATGGTTCGATTCTACAAGAAAATTTAGTAAATACATAAAAAGTCTAATTTTCTTTCTAGGACATTCGTAAATATGTACAGTAGTAGAATCTGGTTTACAGTAAAACATGATTTTTTTCGAATAATCCGTGAAATTAAAAATATGATGGTTACGTTCTGATATTCACTACCAGTGAATATATACCTACTAAAAATCAATAATCCATGTAACTTATACTACAGATTTTTAGTGTTGACATTGTTGACAATGAATATTAGAACGCAGCCATCAATAATCGCTGGGTATTACACTCATAATTTTGTACATACCAATCTTCTTTCAATTAATATTTTCCCTCTTTTTTAAATATCTTACAATAATCACCTATTCTAGCAACCTATTCTAATCACTTGTTCTTCAATAATCACATGGCAGCGATCGTGACTGGGGCATAGAGCTACCGTTACGAAGAGGTTATGGCTTCGAGCATGCAGATCTAATCTCAGTCTCATGATAGGAAAACCGTAAATGTCTCATATTACGAACTTCATGCTTTGCAGTTTCAGGATCATCAAATCTAAACTCTGCAGTTAAGCAAGTCAACATATCCCGTATTTTCCTATTAATACGATCTTACTCTAACACTGCATGCGGAATTTATTGCCAAATATGTATTTATTATATAATAAACAAAGTGTTTAAAGACTTACCTCAATGAAACTTAACGTCATCGAATTTCGTAAATATTTTTTTGCATTGACTACACGCATGATCTAATCATGAATATTTCACTAAATATACTTCATCACAAAAGCAATAAATTTATGGTGGAACCAGTAAATGGCGTTTATTAATTTAGCAGAAATCCCGCTATCTCATATTAAGTGCTTATCTCATAATAGGGGTCTCTCCTCTATATTTTCTTAGTTCACTTAATTT
>NW_017256846.1:234090-238707 GCF_001594055.1 Mycetomoellerius zeteki | reverse complement strand
AATTTGTTACCGTGACTATATTTTTATAATATTCAGCACTACTTTAGTTTCTATTACTTTGTAAAATTAGTTACAGGTACTTCAATTGCAAAAGTTGCCAAATTTATAGTTGCTAGAACTATTTCGTTTTCTCTCAGTGCATAAATAAGTAAGGAAGCGTTCTACACGGTCAAAAAGACCTTGATGCTCAATAATACTTGTATGACAATTTTTAAATACGTCATCATTACAAACATATTTATTTATATTATTCACATATTGGTTTAGTTTATTATTATTATATACATATTATTAAAATAATAATTATAAATCATTCTCTGAAATTAAAGATCATAATCGATATTGCATAAATAATATCTAGCAAAACAGCTTCACGTGTATCTATGTACTGACTTTTAACATATCTACTTAAAATTTCCTTTGTAACGAATGTTAAAACGTATACGACATTAATATAATATATTCCTTTTAGTTTTTGTTTATACAGTTTTATAATTATTTAAACAACCGATAAATTTTCAATTCGATATATCTCATTCAGTGAAATAAGTTTTTTCTATAAAAAATTATGTTTTATTTCTTTTTTTGGTGAATAATAAAACAAAAACTAAAAATTTGCCAAGTTTTCAAGGATTTTATTTCTTTAGGATGATTTTAAATAACAAAAAATAGTTTATTACATGAGATATTCTCTATGTATTGTCAAAGTTTCATAATTTTTTAAATTTCCAGTATTCCTTTCTTAGTTTGATAATAATTAAGAATGTGTCATTAATGGAATGTACGTATAATATTTATTATAAATTTCAATAACTGTTTTCGATATCGCATAGCTAATTGTGAGTTCGATAAAGATCCATATATAATGCCATATCTATCGGTAGTGACGTGTTCGCGATAGCTTCTTGTAAAAGGAAAACAAAAAGGCGCAACCCTTGGAATGAAAATCGTCTAGGAATTCCACTTTTATCAAAACCACTTTTATACCATGCTATACAACAAAACATATTGTTAGAACGATAAATCAACAATCCGATAAGATTATTACGGACCCTAGGATTTGTTAACCTCGCGATATCTTTGTTAAGTAGACGTCCGACATTTTCGAACCAGGAAACGTCATCTATATTACATCAGAATTAAGAGGACAGGTGAAGGTTAATCCAGCTGCTTCTCCCTTATGATTATCCTCTCTCTTTCTCTTTTTCTCTCACTCCATTCCTTTTGTAACCTGTCACATTAGATCATTGTATTTGTCATCTTATCTAATCCTCTTTCGCCATTGCGGCACGTGCCGTCATTAATAGCACATGAATGTCAGAATCGAATTCTTTTTTTTGTGTTTCTATATTAAATTACTTTTGTGAAAGCGCAGGATCAGTTAGTCAGTTAATTAAAATACAAATATATATATAATCACATAATATAATTTTTGTCAAAAAGTACGCAAAAAATGTATATCACTCTCTAAATTTCTTGGAGTGAAATCTCACTCCAAAAAAGTTAAAATATTGCCGTTATTGAAAGAGTGAAAAATTTTTACTCTTGAATAAGGGTGGCAGATATTCACTCTTTTTTGGAGTGAGATTTTACACTTTTTTCCTTTGGAGTGAATGCACGAAGCGTCCTTTACTCTCTTCAGATGTGACGTTATCTCAGAGACACATGGAATGTGTTCCGTTTTCACGCTCATACGCTGTAAGCATCAGTTCATCCTTGTTGTTTATCAAATATTACACAAGGACAAATGATGCTTACAAGAGTTTAAGCTCAAAACGGAATGCATCTAAAATAGTAAGTTAAACATTGTTTTCTTAAACGTGACTCGAGTTTTCACATCGTCTGTTATTTTATGCTTTCTATCGCACAAGTCTTTGTGCATCTCGAATTATATGTGTACTTCGCCAGTAGATACCATTGGAGAGATCGTAAACATAATGCAATTACGAAAAGAGCCCGTTTAAGTTGTCTTTCTAAGCGAGTCTAAAAGTCTAAAATTCTTCCCCATCTGTGTACTTTAAGTGAGTCTCTTAAGTGGCCCATATAGGTGCGTATATGCGTAGTAAAACGCACCATATCGCAAACGTGCGATAGTGTTGTGTCACTATCGAATTTGTGGACGTACTCATATTATCAGGTTAAATTATTCGAACACTTAGAAGGAGTGTAACCACAAGCTTTTACTCACAATCATCAGAATTGTAAAATAGAAGGGTAAGAGACAATAGAGTGAGTACTTAAGAAATACTTCACGTACATAAAAATTCTTAAGCGAAACTTTTTCTTTTTTACTGATTAAGCCTTATTCTTAAGATAGATATTCCTTTTGCGTGAAACGCTGTAGAAAGGAACGGTAAACGAATTTTTGCCGTCAAAATGTCAGTTTTATTCAGTTTCGTGAGTATTACGTTTTCTAAATTCTTTTCTGTCTCCCCTCCTTAAAAACATAAATTATTCATAATGCTATTCATATGTATGTGATTATATAGCGAAAAGTAGTGTGTTGTGATAAAATATACTTTCGTATATTTCCAGTGTACAAAATCGATTTGATGCATTAACAACCGTATAACACGTGATTAAATTAGCTCTATGTTCTCAATTAGCATCAAATGCCGTATCACGTGAATTAGATACGGCACCGCTCATTATGCTCTTGTAAATATCTTCATTAAATAGACGCATGTTAGGCGTGCCTTTCAATTGTAGCTCACCTCTTGAACGAATGGATTGGTGAAAGGCTTAATCGACGATCGTGTTTCGTGTTTATCGGCCATATCGATCAAATCACCACATCAGTGTTTCTCAGTCAAACGAAACAACGTTCATATATTATTGTCAAAAATATAATGAAGATTTATTGCATTATATTTTTTCCAATAATGATGAAATATGAATATAAATGTACGTAAGCAAAAATGATAACTAAATTACCGCTTTATTATCCATTCTATATAAGTTTCACGCTCGTCAATTTCCTACCACCTCGCATGTACGATATCTCGTTTCGATATTCGTCAACCGAATGGATACCTCTTAAATATGTCATGAATGTAAATCGGTCCGGCAAACGATTCAGCGTCAAATAGTCAATCTCGAAACAATAGCATGATTTTAGCTTAAGGTAAATAAGTGGAGTGAGATACGGAAGCGGATATCCGCAATTTCCTCGGTGGAAGTATTAAGATGCTGCTGAGAAAAAGGAGCAGCAAAAACTTGATGGAAAGATCCACAGCGTGGTTACATCAGGTTGCATAATGCACAGAGTGGACCCCGTGGCTATTTGCTTAGGGCGAAATGCGGTTTGTCCCTTCCGTGATCGTACGCATACAGAGTTATCTTGAATAGTTCGAGAACACGATCGTCTTTTATAAAGTATTACGCGACCCTTTCATTTCGATTGTGAAAATGTTCAAGAAAAATATCCGGAAAAAAGGGCGATATATGTATGCAGTGCAAATATCGATAATTGTGTTGGCACCTCTTCAAAGTGATCCTGATTCACATGTTGATAATTTTCATGAACAGGTTAAAATATTTTTTTTTAATTATAATTTGAATTCTTTAATATCGAATGTTTCAAATATAATTAAATAATTTATAATATAATTTAAAATAATAGTATATTGATATTAATTTTACTAATTATTTAATATGAATGTGAAACAGATTTTTTATCGAAATTTAAGTTATGTGTTTACATATTACAATCTCCAGAAAAGTTTCAAAGTGCACACACGCACAAACAAACTCACACACACATACACGTGCACTCAGGCACACAAGAGATGTAAATCCGACCGAGTAACCTCCACGCGGTACATCTTGGATAATTCTAATGCCGGCGGCAGTGTTGGAACAGATACCGTTCAAAAGATATCCAGATATAAATAGGTATTGTGTGGGAAAAGTATTTAGATATATATATAAGTATAGATACATTTTTTTACAATTACCTAGGTATAGATACAGATATAAATAAAAAGTATCTGAAAATTTAGGTACTTTTTTTAGATAGGGTAGAGTGGGGCTATATGAGCATAGGGGCACATTGGTCAACGTTAAATATATCGGTAATCGAGGCGTGTACAAACACTCTTGTATCAGACAAGCACGACGATGCAGATTACACTGCGCTGAGTATGCCCGTCTTCGCTCGACTGTCAGTCGAAAGATATAACAGCTTTTTTAGTTTTGTGTAGTGAAAGTAAAGTCATTACGTAAGTATTCTTTTTGGTCTACGTAATAATTGAAACATTTAAAAGAAACCAAATATACTCTTTTATTACAAGTTATTAGTATACTTTGTAATTTCAACATGAAAGTTGTTATTTGATTTACAGTTTTGTTGTTATAAAATCATATTTGAGCCGACATCGGTATGGGACTAGTTGGGTCAAGTGACCCAACTAACCCCGCTTATACATTGAAATCTATTCTTTCGGTAATTGTTAAGTTTAGCCTCCTTACCTCTGATGTTGATAAAATTAAGCTCATTCGACGCATTTTTGCACGAAATAAATGAATCTGGTAAAAAAACTGTCATTCTGACCCACGGACCGAGACATTAATCGTTAAAGTTGACGATAGGTTAGGAAATCTGTTACATCAATGAAT
>NW_017256846.1:223095-233588 GCF_001594055.1 Mycetomoellerius zeteki | reverse complement strand
GGTTTAGAAGGTCAAAAAAAAGGTGTATTTAAATAATTTTTTTTATATGGATAGAAATAACTAGACTAGTTTAGCTTTTAGGGATACTTTAATACACATTTTAAATGTACCAAAAAATTTTTTTCGGGTAAAAAAGTCACAAAATGGCGGCGTCCCAGATTAAGTAGTAAAATGCTTTCTCGCTACTGGTGCTAATTGGCGGACAAGATGTAGCTCGTGTTTCTTATCTGGAATGAAATATTACAACGATTTTTAATTTATTATATATTTTTCTTCTATTTAAACTAAAAAAAATATAGAAAAACTCGAAAAATATACAATTTTTTCGTTTTGAAAGAAAAATGTGCATTTTTACGGTACGTACAATTATATTTGATGGACTCTAAAAATTGTTAAACAATTTTTTTTTACAAATGTTTTTAGTTTAACTTGAAGATAATTTTATTGTGAAAAGAATACACTTTGTTTTATTTTGATTGCTCTTATAGTTTTCGTGTTATCGTGCTCGCCAATTATGTTAAAACGTAAAAATAAAAATTGGAGAAAACGCGTTTCAAAGTTTTCAGTAAGAAAGTCTTAAATTATTGGATACTTACATAGGTTAAAAATACGTCGAATTAGCCCGTATAACTTTCGGAACTTATTCTTGAATAGTTTATCTATCGATTTATGCAATAAAACAAAAATAGATTTTTTTGACCTTCTAAACCGGGATTCCCCCTTAAAAAAAAAGTGGTTCAACTATCCCCGCCCTACCCTACTTTCAACAAAAAAAAGGAAAAATGGGGGAAAAGAGGAAAAGTAGAAATAATAAGCAACGTAAATTAAATATCACATTTTATTTGTTTATTTTAACAAAACCCAGACTACAACATTAAAATCGGTTTCATTAATAGTTTTAAATAAAAATTGAGTATTATTTAGTTTTACATGCATATGCATATCTACAAAACTGATTAATCATAAAATTAATTCTACTCGTTATCAATTTTTTACCCTTGATTACATAAATTTTTAGTTTTAATGAACAGCTTTAACCATAAGAATATCGGTCTTTAATATATCAGCGCATAGATACTAGTACTAAATTGTTAATTTCTGATTGATTTAGTATGCTTTTCAACAAGCAACATAGATGACACGATATGAGTACTATTACAGTGTACCATTACTACTACTACTATTACTACAGTCTACCATTACATTCTTGTTGTTCGTCAATGTTAAACAAGGATGAGATGATCACTGTGTTATACTGTATCGCTTGTAGGAAGGTACTCTTAATGGTGGCGACAGTATTTGTGTATAAATACCTTGTATCTATGTATTTAAAACTTAAAAGATATCAAAAAATAACTAGATACGAATATAGGTATCTCCGCTTATAAGGCTCTAGGTAATGCACTTAGGTACAGCTAAAGTATCTAAATACTTTTAGATACGTTCCAACACTGGCCGGCGGTATTTAAACTTTAAAGACTCATAACTCAGGAAGTTCTCATCGGAAAAGAATTTATGATATGTGTTTTGAAAACGTCTCAACATAACAAGAATCTGAAATAAAAAGTAGGAGGTTCCATTTAAAAAAATTAAGTTGATCTTGATGTGATCTTGACAACGCCATTCTAGGTCAAATAATTACTATCGTTAAATGCGTCTTTTTATATTTATTTATCTTGCGTTTCTAGATAAAATTTTGGACAGGCTCGATATGCGTCTCGCTAGTTTTGAAGTACCATCCTGAATGAACCGTTTAAAAAGAAAAATCGACCGGACAGTTCCTCGAACATTCTTTTACGATAAAGAGGAAATGGTTGTGGTTTTGATGGCAATTAATAGATAAAAATAGATAAAAGTAAATGTATCCTATTCTTTCCAATAGACAATCTCTTGAAGCAAGTTTTTAAGAGACTTACCAAAGTTGTAAGATGATCGTCTGTCTACTGATTATCGAATTTTAATAAGAAGTTTTTCGTTAACCGTAAAGATTCTATGTGGTGATTAAAGTTTTTACTGTTGGATAGTAGTTATGTATACAAGCGTTTCTAATTTACTCACTTTTTAAATTTCTGCATTTATGACCATATAAATTTGAAAATTATTATATCGTACCACTGAAGATAACTATTTATTAAAAGATTGGTTCGTTGTTGCTAAATTATAACACTGACAATATGGACATTGATGTTATTATAATCGTATATTAGTAGAATCACTTAGTTTGACTCATCCTGCAATGTATTATATTATTAGGTTGAACTTAATTCCTGCCGTTTTCGTCTCCAAAATTGATTTGTTTCAAAGGGAAGATGAATGAATACCTTAATCAAAGTAATTTCCTCCATTTTCTACTACTTTTTCCCATCTCTCTGGCAACAGGGCAATCCCACGACGGTAGAACGTGGTGTCTTTCGAGGCGATCCATTCATCCACCCATTGAACGCGGTGTCTTTCGAGGCGATCCATTCATCCACCCATTTTTGGACTTCGTTGTAACTGGAGAAGTGTGTGTCCGTAAGTGCGTGTTGCATCGATCGAAAGAGATGCTAATCCGACGGTGCCAAGTCTGGAGAGTACACTGGATACGGGAGAACTTCCCATTCAAGCTCTAAAAGTGTCTGCTTCACGCTTTTCGCGACATGTGGTCGAGCGTTATGCAACAAAATGACTTTGCGTCGATTGTTGGCTACGGATGATCATTTTCAATCGATTGGAAAATCTCTTTGGCGTCGAGAAATCTAATCTGTGAGGATTGAATCACTTTCAGCGATGTCTAAACTACAAAAGACATATGACTTCATCGTCGAAACTCGCCAGCGTTGGAGCCAGCACTTTCTAGTAGCGAGCGGCAGGAATTAAGTTCAACACCTAATATTATCAACTTTGAATTTTTATTTTTATAAGCCTTGACTCACATTTAATTAAAATTTAATGTATATATACTTGTATAATTTATGTACATATATATATGTATGTACATATATATATATGAATACATGACATATAACGGTATTGTAAAAAGGTTCAATAGAAATGCATCGGAATAAACTTTTTTTTTACACTTATAAGCTATTAATCGCATGAATGAGATGCAGTAACGCGAATTCTTCTTTTTTTCTGCTGTACTCAAAAGCGAGTTGAGGTAGGGTTTGAAATAGACCGGTGTATAAGGGAGTCACGATGAAACGTGAAATATCTGGCATTCCCACAGTCGGATAATATCCATAGCGTGTCCACCTTCCCATTACCTAGCACAGCGACGCAGGTGAAACGGTTGCGAAAATCTGGAAAGGAAATTACGAAGCTTTTCCAAAACGCTAACCCCGATGCGAGACTCCCACGGTATATAATATCCATTCAAATGGATCTGACGAATATCGAGGATACGGAATTAGATGCGAGTTACGAAAGAGGTGAGGGAGAGTCGATCCCAACGTAAATACACACTGCAGAGGTCCGGTAAATGTCGCATGATCGTCCCTTTTCTCTCAAAATTGCATCTTTTTTCAAAGGGCTCGTCGGATTCTCAAGCCGCACACAGGTGTGCGTCAGGATTCAATATTTGAATAGTCGTTTACATAAGAGGCTGTGCGTGTCTCTGACGCGGGGACGTTCGGACGTGAAAAGGGTTACGCCAAACTTTTATTACCTCCAACGCCCAGGGTAAGGGATGACCGAGGTGAATCGCCGCGGAATAAAGAAGTTAGGCATTCGGTAACATATCCCTTTTATGGGTATCCAAATAGCCATGGACGTGGGAAAATGTGTCTGAGGATGGAATTTCGTGAAAACCTGGAAGTTCGCAGAATACATCAAAAGACTTACATATTATAAAAATGATTTATATAATTACTTACAGGCACATAAAATGTCATACTATATTTGGTTTACATATATAACACATTAATTTTTAAGAAAATTGCAGTATATAATATAATTATATAAAATTAATTGTATATATATATATACATATTATATATATATATACATATTAAAAAACTTGAAAATTAGATAATTAAATGGTATGACATTTCGTGTAAATTTATACAACTAAAATTTATACAACTATACAATTAAAAAACTAACTATTCTCTTGCCTAAATTAGAAAATGAAATATAATTAAATGTTTTCTTTATAATTTATATATGTACGATTTTCCCGGTTTGGAAAAAGTGTATTATCCATTAAATATATAGATGCGATTGTTTCGTCCATCATGGGTGCGTCGAATTACGTTTTCGCATGTGTACCCGGAAACACAGATAAATTATACAGTAATAGGATTTCGAGATCATTTAATATAGCTGCTGGTCCACCGGATATGAGCGGTGATGTCCGCACGCAAGAGTTTCCACGAAAATAACACGTTCACGGCGCATCACTCATGTCTCGATCGATGTTTTGCAAGCCGTAGCGTGGGAACATCCCCTACAGTGGTTAACCCCTATTTTTACCTGTTCGAGGGATTTGCCGAAGATGAAATACTATCTAGATATTGGGGAAGAAGAAGGAGGGGGACGCGGGGAATGAAATTAGGCTTAAGGTTCGGAATGGACAAGGGTCGGTCTTTCAGGTATTTTCCGATAATTTTCAAAACGTAATTCTTTTTCGTTATTCAGCGATGCCTTTCTGTCGCATCGTAAAGGCCGCACACACAGATAAGATCTCTTTTTTCCTGGTACTTAAGAGTGATTCTTAAAATACGTATTGCAAAATTTTATCATGTAATTATAATGTACTTTATTAATCACTTTATTTTTACATCAACTCTATACATAAATGTGTTAAATATCTACTTTATTAGTAAATTCATTAAATAATAATTTAAGGAAAGATAATTTAATAAAAATTTAAAAAGAGAGAAATTTATGCTTTATATTATTATATTAATGTTATATTACCTTTTAGACAAAATTAAAATTTGAATGAATTTATAAAGTTTTAATCTGATCGTTCAAGTATAATTCATTCTATTCTATTTGGCATTTCTTCTTTCATTACTTTGCTTTCTTTCGCATTCGAGTCAGAAAATTGATACCTGACTTAAACGCATTAAATAAACTCATTTGCGACAAAATATGACAGTATCTTCGATCTCGACGAATATGAGAGACACGAATACGACAACCTATGAGCCGAGAATCGAGACCCGGCTTCCCATGCATAGGCATAGGTAGAATTCCATACTACGTCCGGTGTTGTGTTTCACAATTAACAAATATAATATTACTCAACCTATATACATATATCGCTTGACCATTCCTGTAATTCAGGTTCGTAAGCTTGAACAGTTGTAGTAGTCGTTCTCCTACATCTGGAAAATCTGTTTTTGTGCGAAAGTGGCATCGATTACGTAAATACAGAAAATCTCGTTCTACTCAAAACTATGAAAAGGTGCCCGATTTCAGGTTTTTGGAGGGTTATTTAAATCCCACACGCGTGATGAATTCTTTTCATTTGTGGTAGCGTTGAATTTATTGCTATAAGAATTTATTTGCGGAAGGAATATATCACTACTCGATAAAAAATATTTTAAATAGAATATTATAAGTATATAAAATTATATAAATATGTATAGAATTATATATTATATAATGCAAAAACATGTATACAATTATATATAATTTTATTTAATACGTTCTCCCTCCTGTATATAGGTGTATTTTTATATTTAATATATAATTATGCTCTTATATATAATTATACACATATTCCTTATTTGATATTTATATATAAATATCATAATGATTTATATACATTTTTTACGTGGCATTTTCTATTTAACTGCTGACGTTATAAGTGTTATAAGTGACAGAAACAACAATAAATTTTATTTTGCATGCAACAAAATATCTCCGTTATAATCTCTTACATAATTTTTACGGTACACGTCTTTCTACTTTACAGTAAAATATTTCGCAAGCCATTTATTCCAACGACATGAATAGCGTTAAAGAAAAAAAACCGCTTTCTTTTTTAAAAAGATAGATTATAAATATTTATTGTACTCTAATTGTTTCTATTTTTTACGGTTTTTTTGTCTTTACTTTTTACATTGTTTCGAGGTTACTTTTGCAAAAAGTTCAAAATCTCTTTCTTTGTCGATTTCTTGCCAACCCGACTTATACTTTTGCGATAACGTCCTTGTGCTCCGTAGTTTTCATCACACTCGGAATTCACAAGCGTCCTAAATGTTTATAAATTTTTAATGTATTTGCCTCGTTTCTCAGCTTATAGGTGAAGACGGGCCGATTGACACGAGCAAACACGTAAATATCGTACAGCCTCCTTTCTCTTTTGTTGTAACATTATTGTTTCAAGAGATGTTAGAGACGTGCTAGACAGTCAGTCCATCCTAGCCGTGTATCGCAGTTCATACGCGCAAACAGATAAGACCGTCCCGAGTGGTTTACCGGCTAGTCTTGTTTGATTTACGGTTTATGAGATATCCCGTGGCTTCGGAAAACGCATGCTGCTTATACAGGATCACAACAAGGCAGAGAAACTCTGTGGAGAACGCGACTTTTTATGCGTAGAAATCTTTTAATCAGAGCATGGTCATAACAAAGGTTCTGACACTTCCGATATTTTTTGTCAAAATTTTGCGAGAGGAAGAAACGTCTCTCATTCTGCAGTGGTATTGTAATTATGATAGCATAGATAATAATAAGTATCGAGTATTTTTATGTTGTTATAGAAAATGAATATTAAATTTTCTCTTTTCCATGTTTTCAAGATAATATCTATTGAAGTAGGTACTCTTTTTAGAATAAGAGCATTTAATAGAATTGTGAGTGAAGTTTAAAATTCCATGCTCTATTATATCTTTCCCTGACTTTTTTAAATTTTCCCTGTCCAATATAAATTTCCATGATTTAACAAAAATAAATTTCAAAAGACTGATGTGAATTAATCATAGGTTGCTACCTTAAGTTCAAATTTTAATTAGAGAATCTCTATTTATGTGTTTCATACGCGCAGAACACTCATATCGTAGGATCAGCAGGCAAATTAAAGCACATTGGGCAAGAAGACTTTAACTACAGCGCAACGGTATTCTCGGTGTGATCTCGGGTCATTTATTAACCCAAGGATCGCCAACCGTCGACCGCCTTTGTGCCACAAAACGGTAAACTATATAACAATTTACTAAACATGTTTCATTGAACTGAATCGTTTGTTAGCATTTTTTTTGTGTTTTTTTAACCGACATAAAAATCTGGTGCAGTTCCAGTTTTCTTCTCGTTTCTGCTACAAATGATCTATAGACTTTCGCAACGTTAAGTCCGAATGAAAGTAGAAAGTTATTGCGGCGGTGTCTTTCAAGAACATTTTTAAGAAATAATGAAACCATAAAGCATGCATTATATAAACGAAAAAAGTGCCGCCAGAACTAGATATGCACTTTTTAGATCTGCCGTTCTTTTCACAGAAGACAATTTCTTTTTTAGAGCTTAATTACTTTGAATATACTTTTACTCAAGATTAAAAAGCATGAATAGTGTCAGATGTCTCTTAAATTTTTTTTTTACAAAAAGTAAATATACCTGAAGTTAAAAGGTTTTTTTTCTTAAATTCACACATATTAGTAGTTGACATGTTGCTAGACTATATTATAAACTGTATCACTATTGAAGGAACTAGGTTTAGAAATTTTATAACGGTCCTTCGAGACGAAACGTATACAAATAACCTATTTTCTAGCACAACAAATACAGTTAAGAAAGATATATTTAATCTCAACTATGAGCAGAATTTTTAACTTTCAAGATATTTAAATAATACTTCTTTTCTGATTGTTATGAAAAATTTAATTTTGTTAAACACAAAGAAGTCCAACAATTGACAGAAATTTAGAAACTGACCAAAATCTTGTGTGTTTGTTCACAATTAAAGATCATATTTTGAATATCCAGCAATTAAATATCATATTTTGAATAACGAATATTTATAATAAATGAATATTTATTACAATAATTTGTTACAAAGAGATACAGAAAAAAATATTTACTAAATACTTAACAATTAGATACACATAATGACTTTTTCTATTTTTGACAAATACTAATCTTTTTATCGCAACTTGATAAAAATTTGCTTAGGATACATCGAAAGAATGGTGTTGCTCAAGTATTTAAAAATTTAGTTGGAGTATCACTAGTGAGCATTGATGTACAATATGTTAAAGTCATCATATGATCTAGTCTGAGTGGAAAAATAGAATACTTTGAAATATAAAATACAAATAACACAATGAAGTGTATTGAAGATTTCGTGATTTAATCCGTTTTTAAACATTTTTAAATCAATTTATGTAAAACGATTTTAATGTACACTGAGTACACACTAGTGCGAATTCGCTGTGTTAGATGAAAGTGAAAATAATTTTGTTAAACATTCAAGCATGACGAGCAGTGTTACAAAAAGTTTTGACAATTTTAACAACTATTCAGCATCCTACACAATCATTTTGATAGTCCAATAAAATTTCTTTTTTCAGATTTGTATCCAACTAAATTTTTAAAAATTTAATTCAACAAAACCGTTCTTTTCTTGTACCTTTATATTTCTAGATGCAGATCGATATGGAATATCAGAATTAGGATTGAATCCGATACAGCAGACGGTTATTACCTTCATCGCGTTGAAAGCAGCACGGTCTCCCGAGCATCTCGTTACTTTGTCGAAAAGTATAACGATCGTCATCGGAATAAGAATTCGAGGACCCCATTTTTGCAGCATGACTATCCCATTGTGCGTATTAAAAATGTGTAGCGGCGAAATGAGGTGCGAGGAGTCGCGAGGTGAGAAATACAGGGTGGGGCGTTGCTCGCTCGTAACAGTCTTTCCATGGCAACATTATGCGGTTTATGATCGCAGCATCGCGAAACGCCCACCCTGCGACGAGGGGCATGATTCTCGTTACGACCTCGTAAAGAAACCTTTTAACGTGTCCACTTCGCAGCGCCTTCATTGTGACTTTATCCGGGAAACTCCTCGGGGAGACTCGAAAACTTTCATAATTATCGTGCTCCCGTTTGCGCTCCGATCGTTCGCTCCGCTCTCGATTCAGATTGTTTCCGAGCAGTTCGTCCAATCGCAATACGCATAATTCTTTCATGATTCCGCAATAAGCGACAGTCCTGAGGACGGATTACGCTCGACCGTGCTCTCCACGTCGGACGGTTGTCAAAATAATATTTGTTCAGTTCCACGGATTTCGACTCGAAGAGGCTTTCTCTCCTGTCTGCTCCTCCCACATCAGTTATGAAACTTATGACCGTTGTGATTGTCATGTTTTGTCAACTCTTTTATTCACGACAAAAGGGCTGCCACCGCGTGAATCATGGGGCTTTTCGCTAGAACCTTTGATGCATTTTGCGTCTTCGATGCGCCGACGTTGCAACGATAGAGGAGCACCGTGAACTTTGGGGACAAAAGTCTGTTGGTCCGGAAGTTCTGTTGGTACAAAATTCGATACGTCATTCCACTAAGAAATCCAGTTTGTCCACTGCCGAGACGGTTTTCACGATACACCACGTATCGTCAAATTTTGTTTTGACAAACGTGAGTCTCGTGATGAATCCAAATGCGTGTCATTAATAATCGACATACATGCATCAATCTGGGCTTAAGGGTAGATATTCTCCACATTTTATTGCATTCGTGGCTTTTACGAAAGCTTTATTGGTGTTTTCATTAAATTTCTAATGCAATCTGTCAGCACATTTATCGCAAAAAAAAAAACGTTATTCCTAAAACATGTATTCAAGAGAGATATTCGAATTTTTTTATACCAAAATTAACCAATTTTTCATGAAATGTTTTTAAAGCAACATATAGCAAATTAACTAGTCACTTGTTACAATGTCTTATTATATGCAATATTTAATCTCACACTCGATTCTCACACATACAAGTAAAGGTAAATAAACAGAAAGAATAATTTTTCTAAAGTATCTAAAAATTTAGCTAAATACAGATCTAAAAATAATTTTGTTAAACCATCAAAATAATTATGTAGGAATCCGTGATGAGCAATGCTGCAAAAAATATTTGACATTCTAGCAATTAGTGTGAGGGTCCTATATAATTATTTTGATGGTCTTACAAAATTATTTGCAAATCTGTATCTGGTTAAATTTTTATATTTTTAAATGCTACAGCAAAATCTGTCTTTCAGTAAACTCACATAAAATATAAGCGATACACACAGAAAAATATTATTCTGTTGCCAAGAAAAGTAATTACTCAATTTATTTTTCTTCTTTCAAATAACGATTAGTTTCAATAAAGAAATTTTTTTTGCTAGTAATCTTAAAATGTACTCGTCACAAGTTTTAGAAATATCATATACTCAAAATAAGAATTTATTCTCTTTTGAAGTATATTATAATATAAAATTTTATCGAAGAAAAGTCAAATTTGATTAACTTGAATATTTAATAATATTGATGTAAGAAAATTTATTGGATCAGAAAGATTTGATATA
>NW_017256846.1:202088-222759 GCF_001594055.1 Mycetomoellerius zeteki | reverse complement strand
AGTTAAAAAATTAATAATATTAAACTGTCAGTAGAAGCATGAAATTAAGAATGGTTACAGTAGGAGGTATACCGTTAGCAATGACTTGCTTAACTTAGCGTATACGTATTAGGCGTATACGTATTACTTAGAGATCGTATAGGTTCTAGGGATCTTAGGTTCAAATCTTGCGGCGCGATGTGCGTTTTTCAATAATTAATTACAGTTAATTAAACAGAATATAGGTATGCGAAACAGTAAAAATATAAATTGAACTGAAAAAATAAGAAGTAATAATAACAAAAAAATTATTTTTTTCATTAATATGTAACCGTAACCTTTTTATTACAAGTAAATATGATACTTGATTCAAGCAAAGGAAGAATTGTTCTTAAGAAAAAAAGATATCTTTGTTAAAACATATGGTTCTCTTCTATCGATTCTATATAACAAATAAATCGAATTTTTGGTTCAATTTAATATTCTTGATTGAAGTATTAAACTTTCTAGGATTCAGAATATATTTTGAATAAATTTAACGCTTGTGATGAACTTATGATAGACTTGCGGATATATGAACATTTAAAATACTTAAAAGAAGTCATTATTACTTGCGTACAGTATATCTTTTTCTGCATGTATAAAGTATAAGCATTCATTTTTAGAATATAGTACATGTTTATACATGTATGGTATATTAAGTTTGATCCTTGTAATCAAATTATACGTATAAAAAAATTGTCAAAATTGGTTTAAAATTTCTTTTTATTATAATGACACAGTTGTAAAAGTAATATTACGCTATTATAATATCCAAACGCGAGAATCGCGAAAGGAAAATAAGAAAATAAAAAACGAGAGAATGAAAGATGATAAAGCGTTTGATTGTGCGTAAGTATATAGTTTAACATTTAATGTTTCTAAATTAAGTAATTTAATGTCTTTTATTAATCTGACATCATTAAGGGAAAGTGTCACAAATCCAAGATCCAAGTATCTAAAATTTGTGACACTTTCCCTTAATGATGTCAGATTAATAAAAGACATTAAATTATTTAATTTAGAAACATTAAATGTTAAACTACGCTTACATACAATCAAAAGCAATATTACACGTACACAACGTTTTGCCGTCTTTCATTCTCTTGTTTCTTACTTTTTTATTTTCTTTTCGCGATTCTGGCGTTTGATAAAAATTCGCTATTGACGGGATTAATACATGATGGATCAACTGCTTTAACGTACGTGCGTACGTCGATGGACTTTCGAGACCCTGAACTTCCCTCGTTCGTTTCCTTGGCAGGTGCGATGATACCACGATTCGGAAGTCACGTACGAACCGAGAGCGAAAATCCCTGAATCCATCGCCGTACTGCGATCTTCGCAGATCATTCTCACACTTCCTTTCTTTTTCTCTCTTTCTTTCCCCCACGAACAATCCCTCTTTCGCGCCCTCGAAGCTTTGAAAAATGCTCCGAATCGTTATTTTTCTCACCCTCGATAGCGCTTGTCGTTGACGACCCTTCGCACTAGGACGGTCAACCGAGAATCATCGTACCGCCCGCGCCACCGCAGTCACCTCAATCCAACAATTATCGACGTCGAGGCGACCACGAATGCGTGACTATGATAAATCTATGATAGCGATCGGAGAATTTATTACGCGTCTGGCGCGAATGAGATTCTGCTCCTGCGACTACTCGTATAAACGGTAAAGGCGTCATCGTCAACAGGGTGCGACCATCGGGGGTCGGTTAACGCAAGGCAGGCCCAGACTGCCGGCCAATCCAGCTCGCTGCATGGTAATAAAAATATCGGGGAAAAACATTGGCAATGGCTGCCGTCTCTTTATAGGCCACATATGCGGCAAAACCATTTTTCTCCTACGCGCGTTTACGCTCCGTGACGAAATGACCATGTCAAGTTGTTGCATCCTCGACACGTCCAAATGTACGAGAGCGCGAACATTACGGATCGTTCATATATCTCGTAACAGCGACACTATAATAGCGAACTTAAATTTACAAATATTATTTGACTTTTTACGATGTTTCTTAGGTTTTGTTTTAATTGTAATATTTATTATCAATTTTATCTTCAACTATTATTTGCTTAATATTTATGTTCCTTGAGGTGCAATTTCATACAGCAAAGGAAAGCTGGCTTTTTGTCCACCAAAATCAAAGCAGCGTTCGAAAGCTGTTCATTCTTCTCCTGCTTCCTTTTCATGGAGCGTATCTTCGCTGGCTTTAAGTTAACGAATACGCTCATTTATTTTCGCTAGCTTTTAATTCATTTTAATAAAAATGGATTACAAAAATGGATTACGAAAATGAGAATACAGTGTGTAAAAGAATATAGGATAACTCTGGTATATACGCCGCACCTATCAAAAACTTAATTTATTAAGTATTATTTACTATGTTTATAGTAAACGAACTATATCAGTAAAAACTTTGTACTGTCTACTACTATGAAAAAAATATTAGAAATCCGAAATATTTATTTTTCATATTAAAAAATAAACTTTTTGAAACCTTGTATTTTTGCCGCATATCTCATAGGGATGGGATATATGGCTACTCATAGGGGGAAAGGGGATATGTACGGCTCATGAAAAATTTACAAATAATGCAAACATGCTTAATAATACAAACATGCTTTACTATTCCACTACACGTATGTATCACGAAATAACCAAAGTCTTTTACACGTTTTACATTAATCATTTTATGTAGATTATAACTTATGATGGCGTTACTTATTACAGTGACAAATCGATTCAACTCACAATAAATTCATTAATATTAACAGTAAGAAGCTGAAATCATAACACAATACTAATATAACATAAAGGCATGTAACAGAGTAATTTTACGGGAAAATTACCCCCACTCCTTCTATTTTTTCTGACTTCTGCGGCGTAAATCCCAGCGCGGCGTATTTGCCGGAGTTACCCTACCCGTATAGTAGCAGCTATAGCCGCAGCAAAGATTCGGAGGCGACGCATAGCCGTTGCAATTGCTAATATATAATACAATTACTAAAAAAGAAAAAATAGGATAACACCTATTTCCAAAAATCGCAACGAACATGGCTTTTTCTTTGCTTCACTCCTAAAATTAATCTTGAAAGACATACGATTCCATAAACATGACATGACATGTCATGATATGTCATGTATTTCAGCGATGTTCGCTATTAGTTGAACAATATCGAACTTTAAGCGTAACTTCGCTGTATACGAAAATTGATGAAGTGGGGGTAAAAAGCCAGCTTTCCTTCGCTGCATGAAATTGCATCTTTACTTTTCACCTGATTCGATAGTTGAAGGAGACTCTGTATAATTGAAACGTTCCATCATTTGACTATTATTCTTTATATTAAATTATTATTTATATTTAATACCTTTTAATTTACTCGTGTCTCAAAGGATTGTACAGATCCACGCGGATTAAACAAAATAGAAGAAAACAAAGTGAAGGAGTGGAAAAAGGAAAAGGTGGACCGCAATATGAAGCTCTATTAGTTTTTATTACCATCGTTCACCGGCTGTTCACGTAGTTACGTCCTTGAACGTGCTTGATAGATAAGGATGCTTTCTAGAAACAAACGATTCGGATTTGAGAGAAGATAATTTATTAAAATAGCCCTTTAAAATGCTCTTTGGCGGCCGGACAATTTTCTCGACGATAATTGATAGGCTATCGTCTCAAAGGCATCGTTTCTATCTTTTGATTGATTATTTTTGCGATTGATTACCGGGACAATTATTAGACGCGATCGAAGATGTTTATGCCAAGTGAGCTTATTCCGTTTAAGAGAACATACTATAAACTAAATAACTTTTTTATGATATGATTCCTCTCACTGTCATCGTATATTTCCATAAAAAAGATATGAAGCTTCCGCTGCGCAATCCTCCGCTCTCTGTGCGATGTAAAATTCTGTCTTGGAGAACGCGAGCTCCGGAGAATCACTCTTGGAAAGTACTCAACTTCCAAGTTGTAAAATTCATCTTATATATTAGTTTCATCATTATTGGCGACTCTCAACTTCGCTTGTATTAATCTCAGCGAATATTACTTCGTTGCTCCACTTTATGTTCGGAGTATCGAATATTATTATATTTGCAAAATTCTCGATGTTTAAGTCGAAAAATTAATTAAACACCGAGATATTTTTTTCTTCTTTTTTTTGTATATGGAACGAAAACCCGGAAAAACGATAATTCGGTGAAAATCCGGAGGAAACAGTTCGGTTCCGACGTGCGGCGGCTTTCTCTCGAGACAAGCGAGTAACTTAATCCCATTTTTCCAGCGTAGACAATAAACCACCACCGCGCGTGTGCTCACGCGCGCAACAAAGTGCGGCGCGGTTGGGCGCGTGTGGACCGGGGGAGACATTAACCGAGGGCAGATGCTTCCGCGCGTCGTTAAAAAAGCGAAGAGGGCGCGTGCCGGCATCAAACAACTAAAAATACTCGAACGCCTCCTTCTCTCTCCGAGAGAAGAAAGAGAGAGAGAGTCGACCACGCCCGCTATAAAGTCTCGCTCGCGAGCACCTTTCGAGCCTGAAAACATTCTAAAAGCCCTCCTAATCCCTTATCCTCCTACACTGCACGTAACAAATAAGCGCCACTAATTCTGATAATTAGTAACGATACCGCCGACATAAAACTATAATAAACGCCGCGCTTTCATTATATGCTACTAAACTCTTACTTAATTATTTTGCATGATCTTTTAAATCCATCAAATTTTTATATTTTTCTGGTTTCGATAAAGCACTATCTTGCAGATTTATTTTTATAATTACAAAAGAAACTATTTTGTTAAAATACAAATTTAGCTAAATACAGAACAGAAAATAATTTGGTTGGGTCACCAAAATAATTATGTAGAAAATTCAAATATAATAAGTAGAATAGAATAGAATTTTATTCACTTCAGCTTACAAAATCGCCAAGAAGGGGACTTGGTTTACAATTATTTTCTTACCACACACATCCATCCATACTTTTCTTATTGTTTAGTTCATCTCGCTTATCCTAGATATTATCCTCTATTCCCAATACTCTTATTTTTTATTCTTACCCTAACTATAATTATCCTAACTATAATCACAGCCATTTAAAATTCACAATCTGTTCACAGCACTCGTTTCACACTACCTATCTTACTACTATCTTACAAGACATACATATATTCCGCATATGATCTTTACCTATCAACCACGTCCTAGCGCGCCTTAGTGCCTCATAATCTATCATTTCACCACTATTTCTATTGCCTCTTGCCCTTTATCCTTATCCTGTTTTTCCTTACTTCTAATTACTTTCTCTCTCTCCTTCCATAATTTACTTATCATTGCCCCTTTCGTCTCATCTAGATTTTCTTCAAATATAATAAGTAATGCTGCAAACAATTTTGATAATTTTGGCATTCAGCTTGAGCGTCCTACATAATTATTTCGATAGTTTAATAAAATTATATTTAGTTCTGTATCTAGAGAAATTTTGAAATATGTCAACGAAATATCGTTCTTTCCATAATTATTTATAATGGAAGAGATTGGGTTCGATCCCTGGTCGAGGTAATATATTTTGCAATGACATTATTTACATATTTTAATATATTATGCGGCATGATTAAGATCTTTCTAAGAGTCTATTAAATTCCTTTAAGAGTTGTGCAGTCATGAATGTTCCGATCGTCCGATAACGTTAAGGCTCGGTTTTTCATTACCTGGTTAACTTGTGGTTAAACTTAACCTGATATTAATAATGAAAAACCAGGCCTAAGAGAAAAAAAGAAAATTCGGATATAGGTATACCAGTGAAAATTGAATGAACGAAACATAAGGCAGGATAAATCCCGCTTTCCACAGAGAACGAACTCAAATCTTGTCACCGAGTTTATCCTAGAAACAGGAAACAAATATCAGTGCTGGCTCTCGACGACAGAAGACGGTCTCGACCCATCTCGTGGAAGAAACCTCCCTCAGGATCTCTCTTTCTCTCTTTCTCTCTCTCTCTCTCTCTCTCTCTCTCTCGCCATTCATAAAAAACATCTTTGATTCTGACAGTAGGAGATGACGATGGTGAAGACACGAGACGTGCGCGTGCCGACGACACAATTGTCTCTCTCCCCTTCGATATCCTCCCTCCACATGTTACCGATCTCGCGGATGTCGGTTTACATATTTTTAACTACTTTTTTTTCGAATCCTTACAGTCAAAGCTCGTTTCTTTCTCACTTGTTCTCTTTCGTTATCTTTCTTTCGAGCACACATGTCTATCGAGTCTTTTCATTGTGCCTCTCTTTCTCTGCCCTTCCTTCTTTTCCGAGTTACGGGAACGTGTGCCGCGTTTTTCACCCCGAAAAGTGGATATTTTTGTTCGGAAAAAAAGCGAAAAAAGCGCGTATTCGTTACACGCTTCACGAGGGTGCGCTTCTGGCCCGCGTGCAAACGAAGCGGTTCCAAACGTACGAGCGTCGGCCGTGGCGAGAAGAACGACGGAGAGGAAGGGTGTCGAAGGGGGAGGAAAGAGAATTGGGAGTAAAACAGCGATGGTCGCAAAGGGAAAATAAAAACCACGCATCTGCGTACGAGGAGCGAGCGAGAGGGTAAAATTGGAGAGGTAGAGGGGCGCGTTGTCTCCCGGAAAGTGGAAATTTGACGATGGCAGCACGCAAAGGAAAAAAGGGAGAGAGTGAAGCTCACCCTTATTATATGCGCGTTCCGCACGAGCGAAGAGCAAAAAGCACCTCGAATCCTTTAACCGAGGTAAATCGGAAAAAAACTCCGCGTGATTTATTGCGTCACGCCGCCGATTTAAGGCAACGTAAGGTTTTTAATAATTTTCGCACATTGGCGCGAAATATCGCACAATGTTTCTTCTAAAAAGACATCGCTTGAGAAAAGTAATAAGTGATACAAAATTAGTATACAAACGTACAAGTGATACAAAATTAGTATTTTTAGATAATGAAAAAAGTTTTTACTTTAAAGTTTTTAGGATTTTGTTTCATAACTCAAAAATGTTAATTTTTTTAATCTTATATTATATTTTATTTTATATTTTCTATTGTATATTAACTGATTCTCAAATATTTGAATTCACCTATTTATTAGTTCGAAATAGGCCACGATTCTATTTTATTGTTTTACAACTAATTCGAGCCTTTACCTATTAATTTTAAAGTTATTTACTTGTACGATGTAAAATTTTTTACTTGTACGATGAATTTTGTGTTCATAAGAAAAGCTCGACTTTCAAGACCGAAGCTCACATAATTGTATCCTCATGAATCACCCTGGATTTTAGTAACTTATAATGCCGCCCTCGTATTATTAATCGATAAATCTGATATTAAAGTTTCGAATGTACACGTCAATATCTTCCTTAGGGTTCCCTAGGCTTCGTAATCTCATCAGAACTTTTCCATTATAGGCAGCCGCGGGTCAGTATTCGGACGTAACGACGCCTCATATTAATTTTATCCATCAAGGCTTCCAACCTCGTCTCTTGCGGGTGAATGATCGATGAAGAAAAGCTCTCATCGGGCACAGCGACGTTTAAAGTGGTGAACGGTTCGATCAGGCTGCACATACATCGACATAGAACCGCGTTAATCTTGACGCTATCATCGTAATGTTTAGCGCATTATTCGGGTAGCCAATCGAACGTCAGTGAGCACGCGACGATCGGGTTTATATGTCATAAAAGGAGAATTACTGCCGGGTGGGCGAACCTCCCGCTCTCTCTTGTGGTCCCGCAGTCACGATTTATCTCGGTCGAATTGCTCGTGAGCAACAGTAACGAAAGAATAAATCGCTAGAGTAAATCGCTAGAATAAATCGAATCGGACCGCAGATTGTTTTCGCATAAATTCTAATTATCGTACCGCCCTCATACGTTCATCACATAAGTCGGTACTATCTTCCCTTCGATTAAACAATTAAGTACCCGCATGGAGCTTAGTGGTACTATACATCGTTGGAAGTGATATAGATTCTTACTTGATGATTCTTACTTGAAGACTAAATGTTAATGCGCAATTAGTAAATTTATTACAATAAAATTAATGATAGATTACATATTGCAAACATTTCAAAAGTTTTCTGTCCTTTTCAATGCAAATTAACATAATAATTATTAATTATTATATGCTGACTGTAGTTAAAATTGATATCTGGTAAGTAATTATGCAATTTGAAGGAGAGTGATAACGCAGGATATACTAAAGCACTAGATATACCAAAGTAGCGCAAAAGTCCTCCATTTTGGACTTACTAATCATACCATATACCAATAATGATAAGCGCTTATTGGACTACAGACCACTATAGGTCGAAAATAGCGGCCAATAGGAAAGTTGTCGGCATTTCGGTTCAGATCAAAGGATTGCGCTATTTTGATATATCTAGAGCTTTAGAATATATACTTCAAACATAATTAAGGCATCTGAATGCAATTACCTACATATAGAGAGATGTCAGATTATCACGTTGACATAAAAAATGGCTTAACGTAAATGAGAAAAAAAACAGTGGTCCAGTGACAGAGAGAGAGAGAGAGAGAGAGAGAGAGAGAGAGAGAGAGAGAGAGTGTGTGAGTGAGTGAGTGAGTGAGTGAGTGAGTGAGTGAGTGAGTGTGCGTGCGTGCGTGCGTGCGTGCGTGCGTGCGTGCGTGCGTGCGTGCGTGCGTGCGTGCGTGCGTGCGTGCGTGCGTGTGTGTGTGTGTTACGGCGATCACAATGTAAATTTAGTCAAAAATAAGAAATGGAAACCAATAGTCAATTAATAAAACAGACAATTCAACACCCTTACTACAAATATAAAAAAATACTTAGGGTGAGTTCAGACCTAGAACAGGAAAACAGAAAGCAGAAAAGTGGCAGTCAATCAAAACTCACGCTTATAGCCGCTGGTTTCGGCTTTCTGTACTGCTTACTACCAGCACAAGTTTTGATTGGCTGCCTTTCTGCTTTCTACTTTTCTCTCAAGAACCGAACCCGCCCTCACAAAACAAAAATGTCCGGCGACGATGGTTGTATTTGTGTGAAGCTATAACGAAATAAGAATAATTGATAATCGTAGTATGACAAAGGTGAAATATGATTAGAACCGATGGAAAACAATAAATTTATTTGGAATATTAATTTTCGTCGAGGGCGACGGTGTAGATACATTGGTAGATATATTTATCGGGACAAATATAACCGACAAATATAATATATCTATCGCTCTATTCCCGGAGAAACGAGCGACTCGTTAGATGTCGAGATATTAACGCTCGAGCGGACAGGTAGAAGAGCGCTCTTGGAAAGGTGCGTCGAAGCGAAGGATACTCAGGTGCGAGCTTCGAAACAGGATCGTAAGGCGACGAAGAATTAATTCGAATGGGGCACGTGTAAGATACCCTTGTGATTCCACAGCGTTTGTTACAAATGAAGAATACAAATTTTAGTCCATTCTCATCTTCTCTCAATTTTCGTTTTTCTGATATTAAAAAGATCTTGGTCAAACATACGTTATAATTTTTGAGACATGTAACAATTGAAGAATTTTAAATAAAAATTGTGAAATAACACCAAATCAGTTATTGTAGAAGTAATATGAGACAAATATTCCTGCATACTTTTATCACGGCTATATATATCGTTGAAAAAGAAGTCGAACGAATTATAGCTTCGGTTAACTATACGCCCTGCGTGTGCAAATGAAAAATGATCTCGATCACAGCCAATAGAGAGACGGATTGATGTCAGAATGGCCGTGTTGTGACAGCAACGCGAATTAATCCCTTTTCTTGAAGGGAAAGGGTAAGCCTTTCGTGCTCGAATAGCGAGCCGTTTTTAGCGAGGGATAGGGTTGCGCAAGGGTTGAAACGGAACGATGGCGGTGTCGGTTTCAAAATGGCGGTAGCGCCACATGTTTAACGTAATAAGATAATATAAATGAAGAAGCATTTATGAAAGATATTTCGATGACACGTTTTCTCTGGATAAATTCGCCGAGAAAAGATTTTGAAAATATTTCAAATTATACGCGAAAAGCGATTTAGATTTTTCTCTTAATAAAGACTCGTTGTAGACGCGACTAGACGCACTTAAACAATTCATTTTGAATTAATTATCAACAAATGTAAGTCTCAAACGTTATGGAATGTCTGTCGCCGGCCTCGCTTGATATTCAGCCGACGTTTGTTTCCGTTTCCTGCACGACTGCGACGTTTAGTTCCGTTAACTATAGTTGTAAGGACGAGGAACGCAGGAGAGACTCGTCGCTACGCGCGAGATCGGAGGCCATTTATTTCGCGACATGAATATTCTCCATCGTCCTCGTAACTTGTATCCTGTCATTCGAAGATTTATAACCACCGGTGTGCGGTGGCATAAATTTTCAAAAAAGGAAAACAAGAGGAGAAAACGCCATAATTCACCGGAAACGCCACCTCCGCTGCAGGAAAGGTGCGAAGCTAGCAGTTTAATGAGATCCCTGACTGTTTAAAATGCTCGATCTCGCGCTGATGATGGAAATCTGTGGCATAAACCCTAAAATTCGTGGACCACACTGTTGTGAGGCCATTATAACGGTATTTTGGGAAGTCTCGATGTTTGTACCTTATTTACAGCGAGATTTAGATACGCAGATAAATGGCAGGTAAATGGTACGAACAGTGATAAGTAAGGAAACTAAAACTAACTTTTAAAATAGACGATATAGCTTTATACGCTTTGATACAATTAAAAAATGTTTATCTATCGCTTACAAGACAAATGTGATTTAATTATTATAGAAGTCTTACAAAACTATGTAAAACATTATTTAAACTATATTATGACTACTTGTTCAACATAACGAGGGAATTATTTATCTTGAGATAACGTTTTATACGTATATCTTCCAAATCCCGTTAAGATTATTTTAACTAAGCCTATTCGCGATGCCGATAACGCGTCCCGACGAATGGCTATCTCAGAACGGTGCTCACATAAATCACGATTACGGTAGCCACGTGGAGATGTGATACACGCGTGAATCGGCCGCTATGCACGAGACGCAGAGATAGATTGCAAGCACCGCACCGGCGAGACTAGTACCGCACTATTATATTACACACGCTCACATGTACACGCATACACGTACACGCATTCCCACAAGCTTCTCTGAAATCATTACCGACAATGGCGCGGGACAGACGGCCATCGAGCTCGGACAATGAGCAATGTTGGCAGCGACGCTGTCAGCCAACCCCCTGTGCAGCAGCCTCTCCTCCGCAACCCCTCGATCCTTTCACCGTCTTTCTCCGTTCCGTCGACTTCTCTCTGGTTGTCCGACCTAGAAAAAGGTGGGGTTTTCGGTGCAGATTGCACAACCGTCCGACGCCAGCTGGCCAACCCCTTGACCCCGACAGGGTGGACGCTCGTAAAGATCCCATATACGTAACCCGGTCCGATCTGACCAAAGGGGGTTGCAGAAGAAAAGGTGACCAGCCGGCCGTTATTTCGCCGCACCTCGATACTGACCGATTCGTCGGGCGTTAAAACGGCGTACTCACGCGACATGGCCGGTAAAGAATTGCGGAATGTGAGAAGAATGCGAAGGGGCATAAAGGGGCTGGACACAGAAATATGTCCCAGGTGACCGGGTAAATGGGACGTCGGCCTCTTGGTAGGGGTGAAGGTAAATCCGGTTTTAGATCCTCATGACGCACTATTCTCATTGCGCCTTTTCTTTCCCTTCTTCACTCGACTGAATTCGCGACTTGAGGACACCACCGCCTCCGGAAGCAGCGTCGCCGTTGCGTTATGCATTCACAAGCATAGGAACAGGTGATACACTCAAGGCGCGACAGTGTAACAACGGTTAAGCGGTTAGCCCTGGCAGTAGAAACGGAGCAGCTGTAGCCTGAAGTTTCAGCATTAGATATTTCACTGTTTGAGAAACTTTTTCCTTATCTACGGCCCGTCAGAAACAAGTTTTCCGCTCCAAAGGACGTTATAAGGACACGCCGTGCCGCTGGCCATGCATGTCGATGCACATTCGTGGAAACACGTCTTGTTCGATTTTACTGCTCCGTCTCGCATTACCAATGCACATATATTCCTAACTTAATTATCTAACTGAACTAATAGATTCCGCTGCCGTAGTTCGACCACTTACTTCCGGGGATACCCCGCGTATGAATCCAACCATTCGCTAAGAAAAGAAAGACTGATTTAGAATTCATGGTCGAATCGTTTCGACACGATTTCGATCCCACTTCTTTATCTTGGAGGATCGACTGATTGCCAGGAACATCGTTCCTATCTCAGGTACTTTACGGCCAACACAGTTCGTTCCGCCTCAGCGTCCTTCTCCACCCTTCGGCCGACAAAGTCTTTTTTTTCGTAGGGATCGTGTCGGACCCCTTTCGAGATTACCTGGGCGCGTGCGCGGCGCGTTTCCTTTTTTTTTTTTAAGAGAGAGAGTATGCCGCGCTACCTGGAACACCCGGGAGAGAAACGAATTAATATATCGAGTAATGGATTAAGGGCCCTAGGAATCTACCCCACGTGAACGTCGATACAACCCTCTCCTCTTTGATGCGTTTATACCTGCGCCTCTCCGCGGGATGTACGTGTTTATGGTTGACGCGCAAACCGCGCGCACCATACGTCACCATTGTGCAAAAGGGTCATAGAGTTGCAAAACGACAATCCCTTTCCTTTCTTTTTTTTTCTTTCGCGCTCACATCTCTGACGGAGTAATTGGAAAGCGATATATCCTTCCGCTCGATGAAAACGGGTGCTTTATTGAGTGGCACCGACCTGCGTTCTATAAAAGTCATCGACAATCACGATCGAGCGACAAGTTCAAAAGAATAGAATAAAGAAGAAGAATTAAATTGTATTATATAACGTATTTGCGTTATAGCTCGCTTGTAGTCTATTCTTCTTTAATTTAAATTCCGTAACGGAATTTAATTAACATTATATGAATTATTTTATATGCGATCATATACAGGTTCCATGAATCCTATATATTACTCACATGGTTTTTTTTTATGTAATTGCTTGCGTGAGATGTTTCTAATACTTCAACATTATATTTCAATTTTCATTGATGATTTACAATTAAATAAAATATTGATAATATTTTATACTTTTTAGATAAATGAAGGGTTAATTACGTGAAAAATTTACATGGAAGTAGACACATTCTAGTAACACATTTACAGGATTTTACTGATACGTATAAATTATATAGTTCACAAATAACAGTTTTATCGATATACGACTTAACTCAATTAATCATTAAAGTATGAACAAATGACAGCTGCAACTCGTGTTACATGTATGAATGTAGAGATGATATAGAAACATCAAAGAGCAAATGATTCATTTAACCCACCTTATTGAAAACGCGGCAGACCGGAAAACGCCCACTGTCGGCACGACAGCCGCAGTGTCTCGTTAAACGGTGCAAAATTACGGAACTCGTCCGCGGAATAATTGCGGAGCATCGCGCGATAAACGACATTTGTTCGCTTCGCTTCGTGGTGGGCCGGCAAACTCCCACGAGGAAGGTAAAGAAGAGAAAAGGGTCAAGCACGCACCTGTGAGAAAGGGTCGCGATTCCCTCTCGTAACCCTCTCTGCCCAACGGTATATGCATACGCTCGTGTTTGTGTATGTGCATGACACCTGTTACGGCACACGGTTGTGCACGTTACCGATACATGGGGGTCGGACAGTTAGAGAGGGTTGAAAAGGGTGAGGCCCCGAAGCGGTGCATCGGGGTCTACGAACGAGGCACAACCCTTTTCTCCCCTTTCTCCGCGTCCCTGTGCTCGGGACCTTTCGATCCCGCAATAATCGCAGGTATAACGCACACAGTGCCACCTTGTGCGGCCTGAGGTCGCAACATAATGCGCAGCAACCCTTTCGACCTGATGTATTATGTCCCTAAACGTTATCCCACAGAAAAAAACAGCCGAAAAAAAATAAACCACCAAATAACAGGTTGGGGCATATTTACGTAAACCCTTTTTTCACTTTTAGCTTTTTCTTTCTGTCAAAGTATTTCCTAATGTTCTGTGCACCTTGCATTTAAAAGGACTGAACTATATAAGATTTTTTAGAAATTTTTCACTGTGATATAAAACGCTTTTTGTTGAAAATCGTAAGAATTTTATTTTCGCATTTGTAGAATTAATTTTTAGTTGATGTATAGAAACAAGCCACAAATATATGAATTATGAATTTTTACTTTTTCAATTTTCTAAACAGATTATATTTTGATCAGTATCAATAAAAAAAAATGCAATATTTAGTTTTTCTAAGAACTAAGAGGGTGCTTTAAGGAAGTCTCTTCAGAAGACTATCAGTATCGGCGACTTTCCTCTATCAATAAATTTTTTTTTTAATGAGAAAGGGTATTTAAATCTTTCTATCGATAGTATTGAATAAGCTTAATATTTTGTAAAGTATTTTTTCTAAAATTTAACTATTTTTTCGAAAATTCAACTTATATAAACTTATAAGCTAGAAGAAGTCGGACCATTCGAAACAAATTTTTGTATCATTGCAAAAATGTTAAAAATGTTCACCATGTAGATCTGAACATGCCTGTAGTCTTCATGGAAGTTTCTAACTTTTGAATCATAAAGGAAGGGGAATAAAACAGGACCACCTCATTCTAACGTTCTCAGTCCGAAAAATATGATAGAAAGAATAAAAAATATTTTTCGTAAATGATTCAAGAATTAGAAAAAGTCCAAGCAAGCTTTTCATGAATTTAAAGAGTCAAGAAATCACTACGTTCTTGTGTCGAATTTCATCGAACGCACATTGCTGAATAATAGTTTTGACTGCGTCGCGGGCGGTCGTCTCAGGTCGGTCGAGAAATAGGACCTCCAACCATGCTACTTCCAGAGAGCTGCTCGCGGTTTGAGAAAGATTAGTAAAGAACGAAAAGTAGAGTGCGATACCGAAAGCAATAATTATCGGTGCGTTCGGAGTGATCGCTGTGACTGTCGATGCCCGCCGGAAGTAGGTGGCGTTTAACCGGGGCCCATACGAAAAGGGATGAAAGAACAAGCCGATCGGAGTCGTTCATCTAAAACGGACCGGGGAATTAGTCGGTACCGATAATAAGAGGTCGTTTTTCTTTGCCTTTTCAACCAACAAGTAGGAGTGACATCGTTAAACCTTAAGCGGATAATGGGCAGATGAAGAGGAGAACGGAAGAAACGATAGTTTCTCGCGGAAAAATGTTATTAGAACCCATAAGCCATCGTTAATTAAAAACGTGATGTCGGACATAAATAATGTTTCTTCATTAGCACTTACAATTAAAAGATGGGTTTTTTTTTACAAATCATGAATTTGCGACACGAGATATAATATAAAAGAAAGATTTTCTAGAATTATTTAATGGGCTCTTATTTTAATTGCAAGACCTATATGCCTGTTTTAGTGAAGACAGAGTCGACATTTAAAGGCATCGTAAAATTTTGGGACGTCATTGGGGCGATGGTCTATTCCTGGCATTTGCTGTAATTAGCAAAGGTTATTCTTTACTAAGGTTGTCCCCTATAATTTACAATGATCTTGACAGACTTAAGAGAGCATGACAAAATGCGGCGCTGTCCATAAACGAGGTTATTAAACGAGCATCGAAAATAATCAAAGAGCTAAAATCTAAACTAAAAATCCACGCGATTGTCAAGCCGTCTTTTTCTAATCGCGTAATCTGCTTTGAGAAGCCATTTAAATTTACAAGCGGATTCTCACATAAGTCTTGCTTTATCAGAAGTAATACAATGCCCAAAACTACGTATCGCATTGCTAGTTCGTCTCAGATTTTTATTAATTGGAGGACGGAATTGATTATCCCTTGTGAACGTATGTATTACAAATTTCAATAAATACACATAAACATTTTATTTTCGATGGTTAAATTAATAGTTGGGATATACAAATTGAAGGATCTTTCACTTAATTAAATGATAATAAACAATAGCAGTATACACCTAAACTTCAGGAATTACTAAAAAATTATATTTACATTATATTTATTATATGTATATATTGGGAATTGATGGATTGGGACAAGAGAGGCAACACAACTCGCCGTTGAAGTTAACATTGTAGCTATAACAGCAAAGCAACAAACTTGGGGCCCAATTAATCTTTTCCAGCGGGTTCTTCGCACGCACGAACGATTTAACGAGGTTGCTCGAAGTAACGTGCCGCCCACCGAGGACCGATTAATCTTCCCGTGAGAGCGAGCGAGAGAGTGAGGAGAGTTCCTCTGAATCACGAGGGAAACACCGGCGTAAAATTAGCTAACACCACCTTGGTGAGAGAATCCCTGAATTCCTCGGGGATAGCATGATGCTGCAACTATAATCCGCCATCGCGGTAGATGGCAAGGAATCGTCTCGGGCTCCCAGTAGGTTGCCGCGGTTTGCGCCTGGCCACCCTTTGTTTGAGAAGCGAATTGCCGATTCATCTTGGCGCGTAATTATTTTTCGTAGAAGCAACGAACTTTGGACGGCACGCCGTGGGGAGTCCCTCGAAGTTATCGGAATCGGCACGCCGCTGCATTGCTGCTGTAAAAACTCATCACGGATAATTTCACATTATTTTCCAACCCTTTCAAATAGTCTCTTAAAAATTATTGTTAAAGAAAGAATATAATATTTTAGAAGAAAGAATATAATAATAATTCTGCTATTTTAATAGTTCAATATTTATATTTGAAGATCTTCATCGGAATAACATATTCCTGGAGAAGAAAAAAAAATTTGACGATAAACCGCCGGCGAGATTAACTCTTTCTCTTGGTTCCAAAGGGTGAATAAAGGGCGAGAGGTCCTGCGACAAGAAGGAAAGAAGGCGACACGCCATTATTCCCCGGGCGCTTTATCTGCTTCTATCCGAGAAACAAAAGTTCGCCTCCGCCACCGTAACGGCGGCGTCGGCGACGTCGGTGCCCACAACTATCGATCTTTTTCGCGGGCTGGTCCCTCGCAGGGAATAATGCGCGACTCGAGATATATACCTTGATCCGTAGATATCCAGCGGTCACGATCCCCGCGAACTTTTATATCGAGGGTCGCCGAAGTTTTTTGGCGCGTACTTCAAAGAAGTTCTCGTAGAAAGGGAGAGAAGAGAGAGAAAGGAAGGGAGGGAGGGAGGGGGAGGAGAGAGAGAGAGAGAGAGAAAGAAAAGATCCGGCAGACCGTCGACAAGTCCATCGTCAGGACGGCACCACGCTATCAAATATTCTATGAATTCCGAGTCGGCTTTGTGTCGGAATATGGTGACGGCGCGAAAGGAGATATTTCGTCGCATTAAATTTTTATCGAAAACTTTTGCACACACCACGATAAAATATCCCAGTAGGTGCAGTGTCTCCCCCTGCCGCCTCCGCATATCACGATTATATTTATTTATTCATCCACGGTAACCTTCGATAATTTTCTTAATCGATAAAATTGTCCAGGCAATATTTCCTGCGCTTTTTCCGTCACGCGACCGCCGTTTTATAAGAAATTGTGTTATTATAAATACCGGCTCAGTTTGTCAGAGTTAAGAGGATGTTCTATCTCGCGGGTGAAATCTTGGATAAGAGAAATCGATCGCGACATGTCTTCTATGAGTAAACTACAATCCTGTTAACAAATACATATAATGTCTAAGACAGCTCGAAGTGATTCCTAGCTCAAAATTGTTCATGCTTATATAAATGTAAAATTAGATTACATAAAGAGATTTCTCGTCATATGACGTATATCTCGCCTGTCTCGTGCTTAAGACCGATTTCACGAAAGATGCCGATCTCATCAAGAAGTAATACGATACACCACCAGCCCCATCGAACAACGAGAGGAAACCTTCGAACTAGCAGAAGCCATAATTTCGCAAAATGAGGTAAGCTTCGTCTATCTCTCCTCCTCGGGACGTCCCTCAAGGCTGGCATGGGGTTACATCCCCCTTCTACGATCGCCCCCATCGCTCCGGCCAACCCCCTTGTGTCATGTTGGGGTTGCGCACTGCACAACTGACCAATAAGCTACCCCTCGCGCTTATGTCCACACCGACTATTCGATCGATAGTTACAGTATCCATGTAACTTTCTTCGTCCACCATCAGCTCCCTCGTAACGCACGCTTCGGTTCGGTTCAACTCGGCGCGGCGCTCGCACGACATTTCTCAGAAATAATACGCTCCACGCTTTCCAACTTTTTCAGTCGAGTTTGATACGAAAAAATTTCTCACCGTCACGATATCCAATCGGTTTTTGACATTCGACTGCCTGCTGTATCTAGAAGCTAGCAGTAATAAATGATTGAATAATGTTCATGAACAGACATCTACGCGCTGATGAAATGATATAATCAAGGCTGCTTAATAATCGAAAAAGGTCAAAGGTGATAGAAAAAATATAATGATTTAGATTAATTAGAAACAGTTATTTCATTGCCTCGAAATGCATGCGCGAAAACCCGCGCTTTAAATCAGCAAGTTTTTCAATTAACCCCTCGAAATGATATGAAGAGCAAAGACTTCAGATACTTGAAATAGCCACTTATTTTGCATCGTTGCATTTTTATTCAGCCAAGCTTCGCGCGTATCCATCGGGAAAAACTTTTCCATTAAAACCTGCCGCGAAAGTTGCTGACGACCATCGATAAGACGTCCTGACGTAATTAATAGCGGTCGCAACGAAAGATGGTTAAGTCGACGACTCGACGAGAAAGAAAATAATGGCAAGCTAAGAGGTTCCGAGTATGATAGCGCACTAAAAAGGAATAGCACAAAGTCGAGAAACTATTACTTTTTTATTTCGAGAGTTTCACGTTCTTGGATTTTACATAGATGACACAGTGTAATATAGTGAATCATTATATCCTTGATGTTTGCCAATGTTAAACAAAGATGAAATGATCACTGTGTTATACTGTGTTTCTTGCTGAGAATTAAAGTTTAAATGTCTGATATTCATGGAAAACGGTATAATACGGTAGATGAAGGGAAAAAAATTTTGATTTGCGGGAAAGTTGGTTCCACCATTTTGATATAATGTACGCGCTTAGTATGAAACGATAATAAATTGTCGAGACTTCCCTCACACTCTCAGTGAAAATTCTCGATGAAGGATAGCTCGGGGTGAATTGGCCGTTAATCAGGAGTAAGGGGCTACTGATTCAGGAATTTTTAATGGCCGATCTTCTCCCGCTTAACAGAGAGCCTCTCTCTCGCCGGAGAAAACGCCGTCGATTAATTCGGGGACTACGACATCTTTGCGTTCTTTTTCAAGAAGACAATGCTGAGGGGTCGCGCGTGTTACAAAGAGGAGAATCTGGATAAAGAGTGCTAGAACGTTGGAACAAAAGAACAGATAACGAACGGAGCAAAAATACTGGAGCGGAGAAGAAACTATGTGCTTATATCTCGTTTCAGGTCGAGGTACGTTTATCCTTGGCGCAAGAAAAATTATCTGCCGAAAAGCGGTCCACTTCCTATATTCACAAGACCACTTTTTAAATTTTTATCACTCTTAGATAAAATATCAATAGAGACATTTTATCTAACAAGTAATACAGGTACAAGTTATTTGTTGTATTATCTGTTGTATTATCTGTTGTAAGAATGGAATTGAAATGCTCTCAATCACATCAGAATTTTGAGTACCCTTGGAGTAAAACTTTTTTCGAAACAGAATGTTGATCTGAGGATAAGGAATCGATTGCATAGAGTACCGAATAGATGATGCCACGGACGGCAGAAAGCGCGAAGTTAAGCCGGAAAAGAATAGCAAGAGATGAACGATGGAGGAGAACGTTATTTTTAAAGAAAAGAATCCCTTGCTCTCTTCTCTCTGTGCAAGTAGAAGACCCGCACCGTAATGAAAACATGAATACTTGAAGCCCTCCCACCGCCCATAATTATATCTTCGCCCTCGGGTTAGGCTCGAGCCACGATCCGTAGAGCTCGAGAAACGCGAACAGTAGAAGGGAGACGGCGTGGAAAGAATCGAGGGGGTGGACAGGGGTGCCATTTCTGTCCCCTAAATAATTAATTCCGGCAGCGCCGCCGGCTTAAATGCGCGCGGAGGGTAAAGGAGGGAAAAACTTCGGTATACCGGGGACACAAGTCTGCTGGAGATTCGACCCCGACCCTCGAGGCAGCATGCGCGCGAGCTCGCACAAAATCGATTGCATCAAGAACACGATAGAGTGGTATTTAAAAGCTGTTAAATTTTTCTGTATCTTAGTAAAATGCAACTGTTATATATGCGGTAAACAAAAATCAAAACAGTTTACGAGATGCGGTAAACAAAAATCAAAACAGTTTACTTTCATCTTCAAGACCACGAAATAAAACTTCTAACTTCGAATAATTTAACATGACTTTAATTATTTCAATCACTTGACTATTACTTGGATCATGAATCGATGAATTTTACGATCATCATAAATTGTTAATACGTACTGAAGAGGATCCAAATCGGGGATTATTTATATTTTTTATGTACATATTAATCATTATTAAATAATTGACATATATTATAATTTACAGGTTCATACAAGCTTTCTTTCAACCTTTTATGAAATTTCTGATTTCCCCGATATGTTGTCTTTTACAAAGATTTGAGATATTCTTGTATGAAATGAAGCGAGAAAAGAG
>NW_017256846.1:189574-201986 GCF_001594055.1 Mycetomoellerius zeteki | reverse complement strand
AGAGCGGTTTACATACGTAAGCAGCCAAGCGTTAAGGATGACCGTCGAAAGATTGATTGATTGATTGATTGATTTACTGCGAAGTACAAAGAGGGAAATCGCCGCGGTTCCGTTTTAGATTAAATCGCTAATCTTTATTCTGCTTTCGCATTTACGCACGAGCTCGACGGTCGGTTGAGCTTAGTAGGCGTCTTGGAAGATAAGACGAAGGATTAATGGTCGCGGCATTAGGGCGTAATTTTATGGGGATTATTTTAAAGGCCTTCTTAGATCCAGTGGCTCAGTCGCGATTATCTAGACATCATTAATCATGCGCCCCGCGCTTTAAACTCCGTAAACGCGATACCGAAAACTTTTTGAAGCACCATTTACCCGAGCGCCACCCGAGTTTAGGTAGTTACGGTATAGCTTCTCGTCTGGCAAACGTTAATATCTTGAGGAAAAATGAGAGACGGCGGTCGCTCGTAAAATTACATGAAGAAGAGACGTTTCGCGTGGTATTCGCGCCAACACATGCATTTGTCAGAATGCTAAGACAATTGGCCATCTCGCCGGTAGTTCTTGTCTAACTGGCCGGTGTACGTTTAACGAAATATTTGCATTGTCATTCATTGTCATTCAACTCATATACATATGTTTGGCAAAGGATACGCCAAAGATAACTTGCTAATGCCATATAAACGCGACCAACCTCAATGTTTCTATATTATGTATTCAAGGCTTTATATAAAGACAGGTTTATTTAACACATGATAAAATTATCACTTTTCATATTTTTATTTTTACAGCAAGTTTTTCATAAAGGTTACATGTTTCAGAGCTTCAGATATAAAGGCAGGTTTATTTAATATATAATATAATAAAAATTACAAATAAAGTTCACATAAAGTACATGAAAATGAGAATAAATACGTAGCTAAATAGTAAGACGTTAGCATAATTACTGTTGTAATACCTGCCAGATATCTTATACGAGATATGAGAAATTGAAATGAAAAAGAAAAAATAAACGCATCAATCTCAAATAGCAAGCTAATGTTATTTGTCTCGCCATTTTGTCGTCAAAATTTGTAAGGCTTAGGATACAAGCACATCAAATGCTGGTACTGTTTCGTACAGTAAAGGGTAAAGCTGCCACGCCTCTTTTCAAGTTTTTCACCAATCCAATACAGGCGGTTACGTTAGCTGACTCTTAGCAGGTGCCGCAAAGGGTTGTAAAGCGTAGGTAAACGCCAGCAATACGAGAAGGGTTAGACAAATCAGAGTGTTTCGATTGGTCATGCGCAGCACGGAAGGGGAAAGATCGAAAGGGTTCGAGAGAATTAATGAGTTAGACGCCATTTTGAATCCTTTATACTATCGCACTACATTACCGGCTTAAAACCGTACCGTCATTGATTTTTTTCTTTTTCTCTCACATAATTAGAAGTCATGCAATTTATATCGTTAGTATAAACATTTGTGCAACAGTATTAGAGATATGTAGTTAATCCCAGGGTATGTGCACCCTCGCTGTAGCTTCCGCAGCTTCGAAAAATCCTACTCAACCCGCACCTTAATCCCGCGAACGGCGTCTCCGCGAAAAAAAGCAACGTAATAAAGAACCCTCGAAATCCACCGGCCGAAATCAGAAGAAAAAAGCTGAATGCTGCCTGCACGTACGTGTTGCATAAATATTATTAAGTTTGACCGACGAAGCATACCTACATCTGCCCGATGAGGGAGAAAGGGGAGGCGAGCGATTTTCGGAATCCACGAGGCCGATATAAATTTGACGGTCGCCCGGATGGTCCTTTGTACGACTTTTTTTCTTCTCTCCTACCTTCCCGCGCACGCGGCACAGACCAAAACGCGTGCTGAAAACTCTCGCTATTGGAAACGTGTCTCAAGGAGTTTTTAATACAGCTGCGCAAAAACGACCCCGAGTAGCACCGAAGATATGAAAGTTACTACGTTTCGATTGATGGTCGTGAAGGCTAGTCGTTTCCAAAAGTGCTATAAAGATGCATGAGCCAGATGCGTGGACAGATGCAGAAGTTCTACTTATAATAATAAAGAAGAATTAAGAAAAACACTCACACTGGATTACAATCTGATTAAATTGAAAACATGAAAGATTTGTCAAAGTGTTGCCCATTTTTCCAGCATATATTCTGCGTATACTTTAATAATGTTGTAATATAACACAAAAGTGCATATCACGCGTTAACGGACTGTTACGTAAAATTATTCCGAGCTGAGGAACGCATGCGATGGCACGGAAGAGATCCATAGATCGGAGATTTGGGGCGCGTGGGCGATTCTAAATCCGACAATGGTGCTCTTATGCCCAACACCTGCTTAGGTGAGAATCAGGAGACAAATATTAACATCTATATTTCAGCGACGACGGGACCAGACGCGGACGGGAAAAAGGCGGCTATTGTTCCGCTCGAAACGTATGACTTCGAATTTGTGCATTCGTGTTTCCGTAGCTGCAGGACGAGAAGAAATTAACTTTTCTGATGTACAATATGAATTAATAACTTTACACAATCTGACATATTATAGCCTGAAATACAATTCTAAGCCAATATATCTAAAATTGTACAATAAACACAAGGTTCTTTTGATCATCCAGAATAGAATTAAAAAAGTAAGAAAAGTCTCTCTTCTTTTCGAACAGTAAAATATTTATCTTGCACAATCTTATAGTTTGAAATATTCAACGTAATTGAAAAAAAGTTTTATTAATATCAGTTATAATATCGATTAGAGTTAATATCTAACTACTAACAAGAATCTAAGAAAATCGATAACATTATCGCAGATTATGCGATCATAAAACCTAACTTATATAAAATTTTGAAAATATAATTAAATGCCAAAGAGCTTAAAAAATTCTGATCGCTTTTCGGGAATCAAGGAAACAGCTAAACTCCAATTTACAAGAATGTCTCGTACTCGAATGTTCCGAAGAAATCGTACACGCTCTCTTCATGGCATCTTTTTCACTCCTGTATTCGACATAGGATGAGTCAAGCTTTTTAAGATGGAAGAAACTCGCATCGACACGATCCATACGGCCCACTTGACTCTTTTGGTCCGTCTCTTCCGCTTTGCCGAGTGAAAGCAAAGCTCGCGCTCGGCGCGTTTGAAGTTGGTCTTGTCGCCAGCGGTCTCTCTCTCTCGGACAAACTGTTCTGATCGAAGCAGCGTCGCCAAAACGTCGCCAAACTGGAAAAGGAGAAAATGTGGTAACCGACTATCCTGATATATCCGACGGCCATCGGGTCTCTGTTTCCGAGAGCACGAGCGCAATAAAATGATCCGTTGCCAGGAGGAGGAGAGAACAAGAAACGACAACGTCGTGATCCCTGAGGAGAAAAGAAGAAGAAGAAGAGGAGGAAGAGGAGGTGGAGGAGGAGGAGAAAAGTAAAAAGTGGCAGCCTGTTGCTGCTCGCGTGGAGCTACCGTTTGTGTGTGCATGTGGACGTATCTACGTGCGTGTATGTATAAACGAGGATTATGTGTGCAGGAGACGTTGGGATCTTCAAAGGAGGATGAGTCGGCGCGAGTCGAACATACGAAGGGAGGAACCGACATCGTGTAGTTTCTTGAAGGAACCTCTCTCCTTTTATCTGCGGTTCTCTATCTCGCGAGCTTCGGCAGCGTCGGCTTCATTGTCGCGACATAACTTTCCACTTGTTCCGTGTCCCTTTACAGCAAAAATGTTAATAGGCATAACACACATGGCCGAACGTGTCCATTATAGATCTGTAGAAACTACTTCGTAAAAGTATTCTTTTCTGGATTTCTACCTTGCTTCGAGAAACACAGCGATCGCAAAATAACGAAATGCGCAACGAGAATCTTGCATCGTTGCCAATCGAATTATTTACAAAACGCCAAGTGTCTCTCCGCGATATTGTGCAGTTGGCAACCACCGGACCACCTCCGCGAATGCGAGACGAACGAAGGAGAAGCCGAGGCCACAAGAGATCTCCGGGCGCGGAATTCTTTCGGGAACCATTTGTCAGTGTCCATTAGTGCGGGACACTGGCAGCGGGACGTTTAGCGCGACACAAATACACAATGTTAAAGAGTTGTGTATTTGCGAAGTTAAATGAACCTTGCACCGTGGGCGACGATTGTGCAGCTGCAGTGTGGCTGCCTCTCGCTGTCGCGACAAGAGCAGGGCCCCTCTTGAGGTGTGCCCATGCGAGAAAACTGCGAGAGGACGTTCGGTCGCAGCTTGGAAAGAGCGAGGTTTGCTGGATGACAAGGCGTGTGCTTCTTTCGATGTATAAATAAAAGTAACTCCTGCATCACTCTCTTTTTCTCTCTCTGTCGCGCATGAGTTAACCTGATGCATGCCTCTTACTTTCTAATGTCCCGCGGAGAAGGCGAAAAGATATACCAGAGGATCATCCAGAAGACACGTGCACGTATCTTATCCCATTTTCGGATATTTCATCGAACTTAACCGTTCTTACAAGAGTGCTTTTGTGTATAAAAGTACTCTGCAGGAAGTCGAGAGGTTCTTTAATCGAAACTAGAAAATAAATAGAAAGGATGCATAAACATACGAATCATAATTTTGCCGATTTTTAGGTATGTCAGTATGTGTGTTTTGTGTATGTTTCAATTTTGATATATCCATAATATATCGTATCAAATATTAAAATATTTTTTATTCAAATCTATATTTTATCAAAAAGGTGAACAATTTTACAAAAATCATACAAAATTATATTTTCAATTATTATTGATATCAGTTATCTATTCAAAATTGAATTGTTAAATAATTTATACATATATAAATAAAAAGAGTAACGAAATAGAGAATAAGAGTAACATCTATATAAGAAAACATATCTCGATTTTCATAATACAGTTAATAGTATGTGTATGTGTATGTGTAATCAATAATCTTCTAAAGTAACTTTATAATTACAAGGCCAGTTTTTAATATTTATTATGTTTTAACTAACGTAATTTTAATTGAGTCAGTTTTTTGCTCATTCAACTTTTAGTTTTTAACTAAATTAATTTCTTAGCCATTAACTTTAATTCAATCTAGTTTAAAAAAACATTAACTTTTTTTTTACCCAACCTTGCCAAGAAATAAACGTGTCAGTTTAGAAATTGTGAACAAAGTCGGGACCGCATGCCCACCCTAGTCGACGAGTCACGTAGCGCCTTTCGAAAATCCAAATCGGTGAAAAATTTAATCGACCATGCGGAGTTTCGCCCGCGGCTTCGCATTTTCCCAATGGATCTGTGACAATGTGAGTCGTCCATAGGCACCAGGAGAACGCGGAAAGGCACAATGATTTCGGAGGTAGGTGAAAGGAGACATAGAGAAGAAACAGAGAACTATTATAGATATGGCAAGGATGGACCACACAAGCGATTCGCGTGCTTCTGGCGTGATCATATATCGTAACGAGACACCGATCGATTAAGTTGTAAAATCTACAATGAAGCAATTAGAGTTCGCGTTGATACTAAATCATGACCCTTCGAGATGTATTATTAATCCGACAAAGACGCGGGTTGCAAGGGCGCACCTGTCTCGCGTTAGCAGTGCATAAATCTACGAAACGACGATGTTAAGATGGTCCTTAATTTGTACACGAAAAGAATGGTTTTGTTGATGTAATCTAAAAATTTAACTAGATACACAGATCTGAAAATAATGTTTAATTAAAATAATCATGACTATGTATTCCAATATATACTGTCAGTACTAAAAAAATAGTAATTGAAATACGTCCCGTACAGCACAAAAATATTGCAGCAACATTGCAGAAAGATTTCATTGCAAGATTGCAACATTGCACAGATATTGTGAAATATTGCTGCAATATTTCAGCAATATTGTAGCAACGTTAAAATGTCCGTTTCAGAAATATTGATATGTAATGTTGCAGCAATATTACAATATAATATACATATATGCAATATTACGTTTTGCACACATTTGAAGAATACTTACTGCATATTACAGAAACATTAATATTGTAAGTAGTAATATTGCAACGTTATTGCAATATTTGTTGCATATAATATAAAGATATAATAATATAAAGACATAATGTCGTATTTTATTTGCATCCGTTGTATTATGTTACATTTAATTCCTATTTTTAATTTTTTTTCTTTAATATATCAATTGTACAGTATAAAATCTTACAATAAATCAAAAAACAAAAAGTAAAGGACTCTTAATTCATACTATTATGCCCTTTTTTATCTTATTATTGTTTCAAGAATTAAGAGTCCTTTACTTTTTGTTTTTCAATTTGTTGCAAGATTTTATACTGTATAATTGATATATTAAAGAAAAAAAATTAAAAATAGGAGTTAAATGTAACATAATACAACGGATGCAAATAAAATATGACATTATAATTTATGTCTTTATATTTTATATATCTTGTATCTTATTTGTGTCCATTGTACGTTATACCATATATGTGTGCAGGTCCTTACTTTATTGGGTTATACACAAGTAGTATATCGCGAGATATACAAGTCTTAATACTCAAAATAAAACATTGTTCTACAACGCATCAATCTCTTATAGGAAATTCTTGTAAAATGGTTTTATTACATGTGTCATGAGGCTAATATGCTAATTATTACGAACGTTGTATGTTTAATTAAATGGAACGCAGCTAAATATATATATATATATAGTTGCAGCAAAAATATATATATATATAATGACGTTCGATATTTTATGCATATAAAATTAAAATTATAAACGTAATTCTTATTGTTATAATTAATGAGCTTTTTTTAACCAAGCATTTTTATAATAAATGTAATAGCATAGACATTTTTTGTAATATTTATAAAATAATTCTGCAACATTGCTGAAGTAATATTGCTAAAAGAAGCCTTCCTAATGTCTCTGCAACATTGTATTGCAATATGCAACGTTGAAATATTGCAGCAATATTGCTACAAGTTTCTGTGCCGTACGGGGTATGGTCTATGTAAGACAAAACTGGTTGCTAGAATGTCAAAAGTTTTTCCGATATTTCTCATAATGCTTGAATTTTCTACGTAATTATTTTGATGATACAACAAAATTATTCTCAGATTTGTATCTATTATATTTAAATTCTTATTTTCATTTATTTCAGTAAAATCGTTTTTTTCTTTTTGTATAGCATTATAAGCAATCGTATCGGTAGAATTTGGAAAAAGAATACGTACAGTGCGAGATCTTCAACGATTCACGAGTTTCCATATAGATTCGTAGTTCTTCGTGTGATATCATATGTTAAACAAATCGTCTTCTACGAATAAAAAACACTGAATATAAGATACACTCGGGTATGATGGCCATAGTTTTTTAAAATGCAAAAAACATACATTTATTCTTGTTACTTTTTAACAATGTTTGGGATATTACTTTCACTGAAGCTTAAAGTAATAAATACTACCGAACTTAAAGAGAAAATACTTAACAGAACTTTAATTTTATCAAAATATTACAAAGTATGCATTGGCCATCTTATCTGATTTTTAGGGAAAAGATGGCCATGATATTATGGGATAGTTGATTATATATGTTTTGTGTTAAAAAAATTACAAATGATGTACATGTTTCATGTAGCTACCGTTTGCAACGGATGCATTGAATCCAATCTACTTTTTCCATTGTGAGCTCATAATCGCGACGCGTGACGCGCTCAGTGAAAACGTATCCTTATTTGTCCTTGTTATTCATCGAAATATAAAGAATAAAATACTTCGTACGCTTCATGCCATGTCGGGCAATTAAACGACAAGATTCTAACCTCACAACACTCGCGATATTTATTGCAATTATAATAAAATCAAAGAGGAAAATCTTAATACTTACTTTTATTGCACATTATTCACAATAATTATTTAAAGTTAATATCACGAGCTGTGATAAGCTGCAGTCGACTTTTGTCTTACAGAACGATGCTGAAGTTAAGTTTTGAGTGTTCATGCGCCTTATTCATTGTTCTGTCTTTATCGTACATTGGATGAAAGCGCTGATAACATCTGTACTAACGCAATCTTTATTCGACAGATGTCGATTGCGTCAGATTGCATTGCTAACTTACCACGAAAAAAGTGAGCCATCTTACCCTAACTATAACGGAAAGATAGCTATAGTATTTATAAATAAATAATGAAAATAAAAGTATTAATTATAGGTCACATTGCAATTTATGTACCTTTATTGTGTATGTAATGTTGATTATGGCAGCTTAACTGTAATTTATTCGATATTATAACAGTTTTTAGCAGACACGTGCAAAACTTTGCAGATAGTCAAAAGAAAAAATATTAGATAATATTTATAATATTGTTATTTTGAATAGTGTACTCACATGAACTACTGTAAATATTGATTATCTTTAAGAATGACTATAAAAATGCACTATTTATCAATTATTGGAGAAATTATAGCCTATGGCCATCTTTTCCGTATAGCCATAATACCCGAGTTTACCCTATATATTTGAGAAGCGAACTAATAAGTATCAGAAAAGGGAAAAACGAGACAAAAGAAGAATCTCGACGCGTTCGACTCCTGGAGTCTTTACGGCTTGCAGGAGCAGATGCAGATGGGAGTCGAAGGAGAACAGGAGTAGAAGTGAGCTCTCGTTTATTGAGAGTGCGAATGTATATTCGCGAGTGATCCGCACATCACTGTCAACGTCTCGCTAAAACGAATCAAGTCGACAATCTCGTAGACGCCGTCGTGGCCGTCAACCGGAAAAGAGGGACGTTTTGAATACGGGCCGCGGATAAGGGTGAGGCAACCCTCGTGCCTCACTGTCGCTCCCAAAAACGAGTTCGACCGGAGTGACCTCTTCACCCTGTGCGTATCAAGAAGCGAATTTGACGTTCGTTGCGAACAGCAAAAGCTTGTAGTTGTAGCCCTGGGATATACATTGACTTTAAGCTGATTGACACACGAATGCGATCTGGCATCTTATTGTTGGTTGCATCACAAGCATGTAGATGCGCGAGATGGACCAAGGAAAGAAGATAACTCTCTAGAAAGTAGAAAAGTAGAAAAATAATCTGGCTCTGAAAATAAGATTGTTAATTCAATATGACAGTATTAATGAAACAACTGCGTCCCACAACATTTTCCTGAGCAATGATACATCTTATCTGAACGCACATCACAAGTCTAAGCGAATTTTAACTTTCCCAACAGAGATCACCATCATCGAAATTTCGTCGCCATAGCGTCACGCCGCAAATCGTCGCTGACAAATTATTGGCGGCGAATAAAATGATCCCGTCCCTTTTCTCCTCCTTGTGCAAAACCCTCTCGCTCTTCTCCCTTTATTTCATCCTTCGGGAATATTGGTTAAACCTGCCCTGCGTGTTGGGGAGGGAGACCGCGTAACGGGGGTGGCGAACGGGCACAGTAAAGGGTGCGGATTCGGAAAGGCAACCCCCTGCTCGCGTCACACACATCCCGAACCCGCGGCCTAGCCTCGAATTACTCATTGGTCTCCCCTTTACCCGTACCGTTTTACCCAAAATTCCAAAAACGAAGGGATTTGCTCGTGTGTGCGGAAGCAAAGCGTGGGGTCGATTACTCTCCCTCTCCTTCTCCCCCTCCCCCTTCTCTCTCTCTCTCTCCTCGCCTTCACACGATACTTCCATTTACCTCAGGATCCAGCCCCCTTCGAAACCGAATTTCTCCCTTACAAAGCCTTTCTCTCATTCCACGATAGAATTTCATTCTCAACCACTCTCGCCCGTTATAATAGCGATCTGTTACGCGACGACCAAATATTACTCGGCTCCGCAATCGCATTGACTTCCGGTGATAAAATTTTATGTACCAATAATACGTAAATTGCAAATTAACTGATGAATTTAAAAACGTTCTATAAATTTTCTACCAAAAAATAAAATAAAATCCTTGGTAATCCATCGATATAAGAACGCAAATAAATTTCATTTTCGTTTCGTTGTGTCGTACGGATCGACATGACATCGCGAAGGAAGATGTCCTTTCAGTATCCGGTCAGTTTTCCACTTCTTTAAATCTCCTTTCGCGAGGGTAGCCGAATCACACGTCAGTTGCAGAGACGGACGTTTTTGTGTTACAGGGGAAAAAAATATCGTGTCGGTCTCGGGCCGCCGCCGCTGCCGCCGCCGATAGGGTGTAAGAGTACGCGGCACACGGATGAAAGGGGGTGAAGGGCAACGGAAAACGTAGGGTGGTTTTAGGTCCTCCATTCAATTTATCGATGGATTGACAGCTCTGTTAGGTCCTTGTTACGCGGGAGCACGTTGTCGAGCAAAAAAGATGAACCGAGGGTGCAGGAGCGAGAAAAAAAGAAAGCGATCAGAGAGAAAACTAGGAAGAAGGTAAATTTGTGATAATCGTGTGCACTTTACGTTCGTATGTATGTTCTTTTCAAAAATTGTTTCCATCGATCCAATTAGATATAGAAATCGTCACTTCGACCAAGTTTAACCAACCAGTGGTAAACATTTTTCGATCAAAGAGGTAATCTCAGAACCCAAGTAGCAAAGTTTGTCATTTTGACATCATATTTTTGGCCTTTACTGACCATTACTGACGTCTTAATGAAGTCAAATTGACGTTCGAATGTCACAGACGATTGACGTCATCGGTGAGTCGTCATTTTGATGTTATATCGTAGTCCTTTACTGACCATTATGCTACCCAACTGGCAACTTATGACGTCAATATGACGTCACGGAATGATGTTACGAAAATGACATTAGTATGCCGTCACGAAATGACGTCGAATAAAACCTATGGTCACTTTTTGGTCATTTGACATCATTTGTACAAACATGATTTGACGTCAAAATGACGAATTTTGCTACCTGAGAAGTTCCTCAGATATAATTTCTTGGAAACGAACGTCAAGATAACGAGAATATATACGAGTTCATTCTTTGAGAGATTTCCTATAGAAAATGGAATTTTCCATAGTATGCAAGGGAAATAGCAGGCGCAGGGATTCCCCCTTCTCCACTAAATTTTGGCAAGAAGAAACAATTAAATTATAAAAATAATTTTTTAGCTTAAAAAAAATTAACCTTCATCGGCCATTGCGTGACTCACGCGTTATTCCCAAAGAAATCTTAAAGCGACAGAATTATCGATATTACAGATTAAAAAGTATTCCGAATTGGCAATACAAATTGCACCCTTTTACAATTAAAACGCACAAAAAAGGTGCAAGATCGATTTTCCTATTAAATTGTGATCTTGTTTCTTTCTTAATAGTGGGCGTATTATAATTGTGTAAAAGCATTTTGCAATCTGTACAGCAATTCGAAGTACTTTCTAACCTGTAATGTTAATAATTTTGTCATTTAAAAATCCTCTTAAGAAAATCTGTTGGAGATCCGCAAAAACTTGGTTTAATAAAAGTATTTTAATAAATTTGGTGCGAAAACAAATTTTTCCCTCTTCTAACTGAAATCTTAGGTACGCTCGTGGGTCAAAGTATCATTAAAATTTCTATTCGGCCGCGATAAGAGAACTAATTTCCTCAGTATTTGATTAGGACCGAAATTGTCCAAAAACGCGGACAGTTAATCGGACAGTGACATATTATCGGTATGTTCTGTGTGTCTATTCCGTTTCCTTTTTCTCACCATTTCTAAGATCCACAACTCGGGCCATTGTCCGAGTCCGATCGATCGATCCTTGACAAATAATCCTGCGAGGAGGAGGTGTAGCGCCGCAGTCTGCTAGCCGCCAATCGATCGCACGCTTCATTATTTATTAAATGAGGTGGCTGACCAGTGACCAACGAGGAGCTCGCTCCCCTTTGCGAACGCCACCATTGCGAAATCCGTTCTAAAAAAAATCAAGGATAGAAAAATTATTTTTTACAAGTAATTCCTTAAAATGACAATAACTCGTTGACGAATAAAAAAAATATTTAGTTATAAGTTACTGATTTTCAAAAGTAATGTGTCCCTTTACCGTTATTTAAAAAGTAACGATTCGTTATTTCTATTACTTCTATTACCTTCATGCTAAAACAAGATTTAGATTAAATAAATAATTTACTTTTGTGATATTTTCTAATTAAAATATTAGTAAAAGCGTTTTTTATCTTAAATTTGCAACATCACAAAAAATTTATAGAAAAAGATTCGTAAATGTTCAATAATCAAAATATAAATTTAAAATTTTTGGTTCTTATTAAATTTATGAATACGAAATATATACTTTTCCTCAGTGTTGAAATAGATACCGTTTGAATGGTATCTAGATATAGATATAGGTATTGTGTGGGAAAAGTATTTAGATATAATTATAAGGTACCTGAGCTGAATAAGGCCCAGGCACTAAATAAGGCCCACTTTTAAATTTATTACTTTAAAACTCGCTTTACGCCTGCACTATATGCTTAAA
>NW_017256846.1:181660-188972 GCF_001594055.1 Mycetomoellerius zeteki | reverse complement strand
AAAAAAAATAAACTAAATTAGGTGGGCCTTATTCGACTCAGGTGTATCTTAGATACATTTTTTACAATTACCTAGGTACAGATACAGATATAAATAAAAAGTATCTGAAAATTTAGATATTTTTTAAGTACTTTCAACAAAAAAAGAAGGAAAAATGGAGGAAAACAGGAAAAGTAGAAGTAATAAGCAACGTAAATTAAATATCACATTTTGTTTGTTTATTTTAACAAAACCCAGACGATAACATTAAAATCGGTTTCATTAATAGTTTTAAATAAATATCGAGTATTATTTAGTTTTACATGCATATGCATATCTACAAAACTGATAAATCATAAAATTAATTCTACTCATTATCAATTTCTTACCCTTGATTACATAAATTTTTAGTTTTAATGAACAGCTTTAACCATAAAAATATCGGTCTTTAATTAGTATATATGTATCAGCGCATAGGTACTAGTACTAGATTGCTAATTTCTGAGTTAATTTAATATGCTTTTCAACAAGCGACACAAATGACATGGTATGAGGCACAGTGCACCATTACATCCTTGTTGTTCGTCAATGTTAAACATGGAGATGATCACTGTGTTATACTGTGTCGCTTATAGGAAGGCACTCTTAATAGCGGCGACAGTATTTGTATATAAATACATTGTACCTAAAACTTAAAAGATACCTTATTAAAAAATAACTAGATACGGATATAGGTATCTCCGCCTATAAGGATCTAGGTAATGCACTTAGGTACAGCTAAAGTATCTAGATACTTTTGTGGAATGTATTGTGTTGTATATAAGTTTTAAGATATCTCAAACTAATCGTAAACCTGCATTATTGCTGCATACATTTTGTACAATTTTCTAGATATTTTTATCTAGATACGTTCCAATACTGCTTTTCCTTATTCTCGTCCTTGTTTCAAAATTTTAACACGATAATTTTAAAATTGTACAAAATGTATGCAGCAATAATGCAGGTTTACGATTAGTTCGTGAAATCTTAAAACTTATATACAACACACACACACACAATAAATTCCACAGAAAACTCTTATACGTTTTTCTGTTTTAAATTCTCATAATTTTCAGGTCCTAAGCACGCACGTGCGCGCACGCACGCACGCACACACACACACACATTTTAAACCACAATTAGTATGAATAAAAATATTGTTCTTTCCTGAAATTTAGATAATATATTGTATAGGATAGCTAGAAAAAAGACATAAAGATTTAAAAGACTCTTTGCTAGGTAGAACCAATGTGGTCAACTTATGAGCATACCTAAAGCTCGAGATATACCAAAGTAGCGCAAAGGGCCTTCATTTTGGACTAACTACCAATAATATTAAGCGCTTATTGAATTACTGACAATTAGATTAAAAATGGCGGTCGAAATAGCCAATAGGAAAGTTGTCGGCATTTCGGCTCAGATAAAAGGATTGTGCTACTTTGATATATACAGCTTTAGACACACCTACTGGGGGGCGTTCCAAAACTTGACTCTGTCAACTCCGAATATCTTTTATCCTCGTTCATCATTTGGTGAACAAGGAAAAATGATATTCGGGTTTACAGAGTCGAGTTTTGAAACACAATCCTGAGTGTACCCACGTTAATTGTAACATTTTTAAAAAATATTTTTGTTATTCCAAATCATAACTTTGTAATTCACCTGTTTAAAGCTTAAGTTTTACGCTTTAAAATCTCATTGTTGTACTTCGTCACATTGCGTGTTAGCTATGTAGTAACTAAAGATTACATTTTGAAATCGAGTTTTGAAATAGCAAAAGTTTTGGAAATAAAGCAAAAATATGTATTTTCGATTGTGCGGCGAAGACTTAAATGTGCAATGTGCTGAATTTCAACTCTTTCGGACGCCGTCTATCGAAATTCCGCGGCGGCGGCACGATACAAGGACGATAGGGCAAAAGGATGAAAAAAAAAGGAAAGAAAGATAGCTCGACATCCTTCCTCCTAGACCAGCTGGTGCGTCGGACCGCATCTCGAGTCTATTCGCACACCACATGTTCGCCAGTGGGCGAGCACCGAATTAATGCAGAAAAGAGGGCACTGCTCCGCTATTATTAGCCTAGGCCATTAAGCGGTATTGGGATCCGATAATTAGGAGATTCGGTAATAAGCTTGTAACGCGGTCTATCTCACCGACGTACAAAATGTCGGTGGTCCCGACACAAGCTCATAAATATCTTATCAGGAAACTGGTGTTTGCCCATCCGACGACAAATAGAATTCTTGTCAAGTTTGTTTATCCGAAGAAAAAATAGAATTGTTCTTACAGAAATCCAATGAACACCAACTAACAATAACATAACATCAATATTATAATTTTCTACTCAACAGTGATTGCTTTCAGCAGAAGAATGTTTATTTTGAAAACATTGGACGTTTTTTTTTGCTAAAATAAGACTATTTTTCTAGATATGAAAATGTAATCTAATCAGCGTCAAGAAAACTGCAGTTACAAAATAAACATTCTACTGAATGCAACCAATGTAACGTACGTGTTATATTACATTTATATTATCAAATATGAAATTACAATATTGATGTAACGTTACTGTTAATGTTTATCAGAAACATTTAAAAGATGACCAACATTTAAAAGATGCGCCATCATCGCAATACATAGCCCAGTTAGTTAAGCATTGAGTTGTAACTCTTCGATATTTTATTCGTCGAATTTTCTCAGAATAATGAAAATAGACTTCTAGAAATAGTTACAGTAACGAACTTCTCACAGAAGGAAACAGCTGACGATTTCTTTTGCGGATCTTGATCGTCCCGCGATCCGCTCGCGTAGAAAAACTTCCGGTTGCTTTAAAAAAAAAAAGAAAAACGGGAGCGTTTTAATATCCTGAAAAAAATATTCGAAAGCGCGTTTGATATCTGATTGGAACGAATCGCCGCGGGAGAGAAATGGAGGAGAAAAAAAAATTTGCTTCAGCGACGAAAGGAAATTTCCAAGTCGGCTGCTCTCTGTTGCGAAAAACCGTCGTCCGTCGGTTACAGATCAAGATACCGCGATACGATCCGCGGTATTGGTCTCTATGTAAAGTGGTGCACAACGATCAGATCTCGGGGTAGATTGGTCGATTCTGCATACGGTAGGTGACCACGTAAAGAAAAATCCCGTTGGATATTTCCATTCCTTTCAATAGCATCTCTAAAAGGAACGTAAAAACGTAAAAACGCTTCTAACCGTTTTCCTCTAACTGAATCACAACGTACTTACATACTCAATTAAAGAATAAATGAATATATTTAAGCACCAAAAATAAATTGGATTGTTTAAATATTTTATATCTCAAAAGGAAATTTTCAATTGTACAGAATCATTGTTCGGTAACATTATCTAAATTCGTTTGGATATTTATGTTATAGATACATACATTCTTTCTTTATCTATAGAATATAAATACACTAACAATAAGCTCAATGGAATTTATTAGTAGGATTAATATTATGGAGATTATCAGCAATTATACACGTTTAAGACCCGGTTGCACCAATCGGTTATTTGTATAGACAATATTTAAAAATGGTCACATTCCTATTTATATTCCTTGAGATATAAGTATTACGATAAGTATTAAGATAAGTATTTCGAAAAATTTCATAAAACTTTAATATATCGATAGATTTTTATCATTAAATGATTTAGTCTTAAATTATGTTAATTATTTAAAATAAAAAATGTTTAATCAGTATAAATTTTTAAAAAATTGCTCTATTTTAATTTTTATTTATTACATACAGAAGTAATACTCAGGAACCTTTTTAACGGTTATTAACTGCGTTAGATTTAAATTTGTTTATTACTTTACGAGAGATCTATCGATATTGTGTAGTTTCTTCTGAAACTCGGAATTCCCTGATACAATTTTCTAAGTTTTATAAATTTATGAGTTTCGTATTTTTTTTACCTGTTTTAAATAGTAAAAAGAGAAAGTAAAAATATTCATTTCTCCGTGTGTCAGTTCTATTTTACTTGTGCTCTCTTTTATGTCGGATTTTGCTCTAGTGAACCATTTTTTACTCTAAATAACGATTTCAAATAAGTTAAAAAATCAGGTCTCTTCTTGTATCAAATTTATGTCTATTATGGCTTTTACCTAACTAACAAAATTTATGTAAGTGGAACAATTATGGTTTCGGCTTTAACTTTTTTCGGTCGACATCGATACTTTTAGATCATACGAACAATACTATAGAAAATGAAGGTAAAAAAACATACGACACTGTTCCAGTTCAAACCGAAACAACAATGAATCCATAGATTTATCGTATATCGTATATAACTTCTGTTTTGTATGTATGTGTACAGGGTGTGTTTTAAGTACGCTAAAAGATTTTAAAAGATGATTTCTCAAATAAATTTAAGACGGAAACTTTATATGTCCGAAATGGCTTAGTTTTAAAGATACATGGTGTCAAAAGTAAAAAAAATTCGTTTTCCCCAAAAATTTCGAAAATCATTCAAGCCATTTTAATGAAACTTTGTGTTTGAAGGACATAAAGCCTCATCTTTTCGGGCTATTATTTTTTATTTAATCAGAGTCCAAGGATAGCGAGTGTACCTCTTTTTACGAAAAAAAAATACTGATATGCCACTAATTATTCTTCTTAAGTTTGAAATTTTGGAAAAAAAGAGGTTTTTTTTAATATTTTCGATAGGATAAGCCATTCCTGAGATCATTATTTACTAATCAAACGAAACAATTTTGCAATCTTCGAATTCGAATTTATTTTTTTTCTCGAAAAAATCTCACTTGTGAATAACGCTTTTATTTATTCCATCAAGAATAATTTTAAATGTTTAAGAGATTAGAAAAAACAGTAAAGGATTAAAATGATATACTAGATTTATTAACACCGAAATCAATTCGGCAGTCAAAGTAAGTCTAAAATATTTATGATCTTTTTGTACGAGTTTCGTAACAAAGATTATAAATGATTTTTTGTAAATTTTTTTATTTATATTAAAACATTGAACTTTCTGTATGATTATGAAAATAATCTTGTAAGCATTCCGTATTAAAACCTTGATTAACTTAAAACGATTATAAACCAGATTAAAGATTAGAGACAAATTAGTTAAAGGAGTAATAATTTTCTTTGTTTGTTTAAACTAAACAATAACATATGCCTATATGATTTTATCATTTTGAATTAAAATATTATTTAATTTTTATGTAATCAATAATTTAAGCAGATTGACACAAATGATAAAGAATCTCTCACACTTTTTATCGATAGTCTTCCGAATGTAATGTGCGTTAATTATTTTTATTAATTACTTAAAGTCACGAAAAAATACAACAGCCACAAGAAAATTAAGCTGTTGCATATTAATAAATTTAAATAAAGTCCAAGAAAAGAATTTTCAGAAATTCTATAAGAGAAAATCTTCTTCATAACTAAAACGCTGTGTAATATAATTTCGTGAATTGAGTTTGTCATATTGGGAAGATGTTAGAAACGTTTTCCAAAATGTTGAACAGGTGGAAGGATAGCCTGCTATGTGACCTTCAGTTGAGATTATGCTGGTGCCGTGTCATCCTATACCGCAAGGTAAAGTACGGGTTACTGAAAGAATTTAGAGCAGGTATAGGAAAGGGTTAAAGACCGGTTGAAATTCCACAATGACTTGTCAAGCAATAATCTATTTCTTTATTTACGGATACGGTTAAGGGTTAAGTTGTAATAATAATCCTAACAAGATGCCTATTGTGAGATTTGGTGTGAATAAGGATAAATAGTTAAAAGTGTTGAAACCTATAAACCTGTTCATGAAAAGTGAACGTTATTTCACAGTTGTTAGAAAATCGAGAGCATCAATATCAATAATATAATATAGCTTAAAATTTTAAATTATTTTTTTTATAGTTTGATAAAAAGCGCACAATACAAACAATTTTTTAAATACTACACTATTCTTTAACTCTCTATTAAACATTTCTTCTTTTTTGTAAAAGTTAACATCAATACTCAAAAAATTTGTGTTTAACTCAATTAAAAGATATATAAAATATAAAATATTGTTTTATATAATGTTTAATAAAAAATAATATTTTATATTATAAAAAAAAAAACAGTGCCACTATAAAATGGTAAAGATAAACGAGAAATATAACCTGAGGGCCTTTCTTCATGAAGTTTCGATAATGAAGATGTTACGCTTTAAACAAATAGATAATATATAAAAATTCAATGCGTTCCTAAATTTTGTATGGTAATGAATATTTCAATATAAATAAAGATGAGCAATGAGATAATTCTTCTTTTTATGATCCATTTCGAGATCCTCGCAAATATAGAGCTCAGTTGTTTGCCAGTGTAGTTTTTCATAATATTTTGTCAGGTTTGTATGCGGAAATACTTTCGTGTTGTTGCACTCACTTCGGGCGTTCCGCCCCTTCGCCACCCCTCATCCGAAAAATCCCAAAACCTATGACATTCATCGAACAAAAAGAGGTCTCCTGGTAGTCACTCGATCGATTGTTAGTCACTCGACACGATCCAAAAATCGGGAGTATCATCTGCACTACATAGCGCAATTCTATATCGATTTTAAAATAGTTAAAACTGTCTTCAAACTGTCGTACTTGACAAAAAAAAACATACTCGAGCGATGATAATCCGTCGAATCGTTGTAAAAACCGTCATTCGGAAAAATTCAACTTAATTCGATCTGCGCCTATTTCGATCCAACGCATCTGCAAACGTAGATAAACGCGACCAAAAGAAAAAGGCGAAAAAAAAGGAGAGATATTTTTGGTAACACGGAAAGGAGCCTCTTGTGGATCGGCCGACTCACTAATTCGACAATCGCCCCAGATCCCGCACCCCTGTGCATTCGGCACTCTTTTTTTTCGTCTGTTTCTCTCTCCCGTTCGACGTCGCCATCCTCTCGTCCTTCCCTTTTTCTCTCGCTCTCTCGAAATCGCTCGTTCGAATCTCCGTCCTTGTCTCCACGGCGACGACAGGCGGCTGACAGGGTGGAGTGCTCGCACCGCTCGCACCATCCTCGTATGCGTATCTGTATCACGTGTATATCAGTGTATATGTATGCGCGTGTCAGTGTCATACCAATACGGAACGACATGTGGCCGTATGCGTGAGTGTGCCACTCTTACTCGTGCCACGAAGGGCGCGCGCGGACTCGTTCGCGCGTGCATGCGTGACACCCAGTATACGCACCGGGATCCGACAGGCATTCTTCCACTTTTTTATCGCCGCCAAATGTACGTGTGTGTGGTGGGACTGTCGTGAGTTCTCGGCTA
>NW_017256846.1:128478-181597 GCF_001594055.1 Mycetomoellerius zeteki | reverse complement strand
CTCTAGCCACCCCTCCTACCTTTCCTCTTCCCTCCGCCCCGCGGAATGATCCCCGCGGGGGTTATCGGCCGATTCTGGTTTTGTGGAAGAAATAGTGGGGAAATGGGAGCTGGTGTGACCGAACCGTTATCATACAAGTCACTTTTTTTTGTCCATTGAATTCTGATGCATTCTTTACCTTTGATACGATAATCACGTTTGTGTGTAAGTTTCCAGCTTATCTTACATAATGCATTGTGTAAGATGCACTAGACAAAGACATATGGCAGCAACGGTCGATGGAGACATTAAGCTTTTAACATTCGTATCGTAAATACATTACAGTATATAGAATCTGAGAAATAAATGCATTTATTGATAAAAGTGAGGTATTAATACGGACTTTAGGATTTTATTAGTTGGACACGCATTGATAGAGGAAAATAAAACAAAATGGTATTCTATTCTTCCAAGTTATGACGAAAAGAGATTACGCTTTTCTTCAAGTGCAATTATGTACTTTTTTCATGAAAGCATATTACTCAACATGTACAACTGAACTAATTTTTATAATAAATCAATCTACATCACTATATGAATAAATCAAATGAGTAAGGAAAGAATCAATATAGTCGAAGCTAAATATTGATGCTTAATAATATTTTTATACATAAATTCTAAATGTACCTTTTAATTATATAAACTGCGCGCCGTTTACTATCGGATTTGAAACGCAATCATAAATTAAAGCTAAAATAGTTATTACAATTTAAAATAAATATGGGAACAATTAAATTGATCGTCGATTTGGTAACAATGCTACTGACATCTTAAAATACCATAAATAATTTATAAGAAACATTAGCTATCTATTATCTTTTCTATCATATTTATCTTTTTTTATTCATTGTATTAATTCATTTTTGTTTGCGTATGTATGGATTGCAGGTAAACGTCAACATATATCAAATATGTATCTGAAGATAAAATTATAAAGAGATAAGGCTGATTTTTTTTAAGTATTATTAAACATTGATAATTTTGAATCGGCGATGTTTATATACCATGATAATAAAAACTAACAGATAGTATCAATCTATATAATTTCTTCTCTCTAAAATTTCACAATCTCACTTTTTCTCACAAAAAAAACATTCTTCCGAAAAAAAAAACTCTCTTTCAGACTATACAATAGAATTGTTTTTGACTGTTTGAAATTTTCGAATCTAGAGCTTCATAATTAAAGAAAGTAACAAAAGAAGCGAAAGTTACCACGGCTATTTAAAAAGAAAAAAAATGTAGTCTATACATAAATGCAGGATTAAAGATTTAGCGTGCAAAAAAAAATAACAATCTGCAAAAGAAAAGCATAAAAGTGTATTCAAAGTAACAAAATCGTTTTTAGCCTTGACTTAAATCTGAATCATAACTAAATTCTAGAACATGATAGACCTTTTTCATTTTAATCGATGTCCTTGAAAACTTAAAAAATTGCGACGAATTTTCTTAACAAATAAAAATGGACTACAAAATTTACAAGTGAAAGAAAGCACTTGATTAATTATTAGCACTTAATTTCTTAGGATATTCTCGGTAAAATCGGTTAATTGGTTAAATGTTTGTTAGAGGCAGCGATCGTTCACCGATGATTTTACCTAAGGTTTTCGCATCCTTTTTTTGCACCTAAGTACTTGTGTACCATTTACGCAACGTTACATTACTCTTTCGCGCAACCTCGAAGACTCTCTGGACGTATCGCGCAATTTATATCGACCGCTTTTGAAGTATTGACAACCGCGGCGAAAAAAACTCGCCAGTATACACACGTGGAACTGTCAATATCGCCAAAGCAAGAGCTCCCTACATTCAGCAGGCATTAAATAAATGCATTGCGGAGTGAAAAGCAGTCCTTCGAGAACGCGATCGAAGTGAACAAACGCTAATTGTGGAGCGATCATGGGGTGCAAACATTTTCTCTGAATTTCACAATTTCCTTCCTCGACCTTGCTGCGCAATTTCGCGATTCTAAGAAGAAGCCGCGATCGACCCTTTGTCCAACTTTCGAATCATGCGAAACGCACCGCCACAATCTCTCTCGTCTCCCGTTTATCCCCCTTTCACCCACCCTCTCCCTGAGACTGGGCGATCTCCCACCTTCTCCTTCACCTCCTTAGGGAAAAAACGCACTCTCCACACGCGCCAACCCCTACCCTTAAAGATCACGGTCGCAGGTTCACCCTGTGTCTCTCCCTATCCCTTGTCCTCCCTCGCGTTTGCTCTTTCTACGCAATAACATCTCTTTCACCCTCTGCTCTTCTCTTTCCAACCATCTTCTCGTGCGATCATCCCCTCGCACTGTCATCCCGCTCCGTCTTTCCCTTCCATTCTCATTTTATCTCTTTCTCCCTTCGATACCTATTTCTTGCTTTTTCTCTCCCTCTTCGTACTCCATCTTCCGCGCACAGGCTAACCCGCACGTCCCAGCAACTCGCGCATCCGGGGTTGCGATTCGAGAGGCCGAGAGGGTAGCACACCGGGACGTCTGGTGGGGAAACGTGAGCGGCTTGAGTGGGGCGGTAGCAGGGGTGGGGGATGTTTGACTACCAGCGAGCGACTCGGTTGTCACTTAGTATTGGGTTAGGTCAGCCCGAGGTTTACATCGTTCGTTAATAGTCGTCGGTCGTCACCGTGCGATCGTAGCACGATTTTTACTCGTTCGTCCAGTTATACTTTAGGGTAGTAGTCAACTGAGAACGCGATACCCTCGTGATATTGACTTGGACATTACGTCAGATACTTCACCCGTGATCGACGTACCGGGGTATGTCGGATGTTCACTTGTGTTGATTTTTACCGAATCCCTCTCGGATGCATCTTCTATCACGGGGAAACAAACGAGAACGACTGACGGCGACATTTGTTTTAATCACGCCATTGATGCAGTTTCGCGTCGCGGCAGCGCGCCTCCGTTTCTGCGTCTCGCCGCGAGTGATCACATTGTGCTCCAGAAGAGCGGGCGAAATGTCAAAGTGAGAAACAACCGTACGGACTTAGCATGGCACTGTCTTGTACGAGCGAAGTGCAGATTTACGCAGGTATCCTTTCTCTTTCTTTGTCACCGTAAAATTGCATAAGCAGAATAGTATTGGGTAAACCATGAAAATTGCACATATCCCTTTAGTCTCTAAAGAGAAAACCGAAAATATACCCTTCCGTTGAAAAATCGCAATAAATTTGCTACTTTTGGCATTTAGAAATTTTACCCTTCTCTATTTTCGACAAAACATTTACCGCAAATTTAGTTTCTCTTCTTTTACCAAGAAGATACATTACTCTAACGGACTCCGTTTTGAGCTTTTAATATTGTCTATTTCTTTGCACAAACGATTCCGGTTTTTTAAATGACTTCCATCGAAAACTCTTTCTGGCGAAATTTGACAACAAAACTGTTGTAACATACGGTTAAAATGTTGTTACATCGATCACCCATTGTTTGCCATTTTTCTTTTTTATTCGCATCCAACAATCTGCCGGATGTTGGCCTCGAATGAAAGTGAAAATGTAGGTGGTGCGTCGGCGCTTTAATATATATAGAAACAAACAGATAGAGAGAGAAAGAGAGAGAGAAGGGCGAGAAGAGAGAGAACAATTTCGTAGTTTCTTAAGAGTCGTGCGACTTCTTGGCATATCGCCAGAATCTAAAAGCATCATCTACGACGATACGACGCACGTACGTTGTGACACATCGTAAACATCGGTAGGCCCCGGAGAAATTAAGCTAAATCGTCCGGCGCGAAATCCGTATCGCTAATGACTCGCGACGTGGCGCGACGCGACGCGACGCGACGCGCGGCGTCTAAAAATAATCACTGCTATTGCTTCGGAATGCTCGGCACGCTTCTCCTTCTCTCGTAACGATCCCTTGTGTCTCCATAATCGCGCTTTTCTTAAACCGATGAGATTCGACCTTCCTGGTTAGGTATTTAAATCATCAAATCTAACGGTGGTATTCGAATTCTGATAACTATACTTGAGGTCTATTTTTTTTTATAGCTAATTCACGCACGTTTTGTATACATAGAAAAATATTATTTTGTGAGATATTGCTAAAAAAGTGATTGCTCAATTTACTTTTTTTCTTTTAAATAACGATTATCTTTAACAAAGAATATTTTCTTAATAATAATCTTAAAATATATTTAATATTAATTAAAAAAGAACTCAATATTATGTACTCAAAACACAAGAATTTTTTTCGAAAAATATAAAATTAATTAAAGAAGTGATATAATAAGCAAATCGAATTTTTCTTGTAATTTAATAATTTTGGTTGAAGTATTAAACTTACTAAGATTCAAAATATATTTTGAATAAATTTGCTTGTGACGAACTTATGATAGAGTTGTGGATATATAATCATTTGAAATACTTGAAACGAATTATTATTTGCGTGCAGTATTTTTCTGTATGTACATGGAAAGAACAATTTTGTTGAAATATTAACAAATTTAGCTAGATTAAAAATAATTTTCTTGAATTATGAAAATAATTATGTAGAACTCTCAATTATAATGAGCATTGCCAAAAAAAGTTTTGACATTATAGCAACCAGCTTGAGAGTCCTAATTATTTTACTGGTTTAACAAAATTATTGTTAGATACGTATCTAGCTAAATTTTCAGATATTTTAGCAAAATCATTCTTTCCGTGCAATTGATAAAATAGACATACATTTGACATCAGCACAAGTAGAAAGGAAAGTTCTGCAGAAAAGGAATCTCTTGTAGGATTAAAAACCGTTAGTCGTTTAAAACAATACTTTATATTTTTAAACATGAAATATGTATAAGCATCGAAAAAAACCTCTATAAGGATTACGTTTCATGATTTAAGAAGGAAAATTTTTACGATTTTTATCGCATCTGAAAACAATGATGAACAGAAAAAGATACCGTTAACTTAGAAAACTGGTGTAATATATAACATGTATCGGCATACAGGAACACATATTTTCAAATTTTTAACTTGACTGTAGTGAAGGCTGTGCGAAAAAGATCAATCGTAAAAATACGACAAAATAGACAATGGAAAACCCTATAAAAGAATTGCAAGACCGACAATAAGAAAAAAATACAGCTAACATAAATTTTACAGACATTGTAATTTTCGTATTTGAAAAATCAATAACTCGGCATATTTCATTTTTCATTACTTTTGCGACTAGCAAATATTTCGCGTAGATATTTCGTCGAATTTTTGTTAGTTGCGAAATTGTTTGTATTTCGTCTCTCCAACCGAATAAATACACATAATATAAAAATGTACACATTCCAAAGAAATAATTCTAGATATATATATATAGTCATTTTTATTTACGGTCATCAGATGACCGTAAATAAAAATAAAAAGAAAATTTTGTATTAATAATTCTAACAGATGTTTCAACTCTCGCTTTTAATCTTCTTCAGTGTTTCACTGATAATTCACAAATTAATGATATCGCAATTAAAAACTTGAATGTTTATGTCGCGAAAAAATAATCGAAGATAAATAATAATCGAAAAAAATCAAAGTTAAAATTAACGAAACATCTTAGTGCCTATTTGGTAGAACACTTAAACTGTTAGTATCAAAGTTAAAATTCCAATTGTCATATACGAGTACTGTTGGAAAATTTGTGTCAAATATAACACATTTTACATGTTCCAAACGATCCACTAAAATTTTTGTGTTCATTTAATATAAGATGTTGAAAAACAACTCAGATATTGTGTAGAAAAAATGATCACAAAAAAATGCTAACGCAGTTTGTAAACAAACTCTGGAAGTAATATTTTTTTTAGTATAATTAACATTTATGATATGTTAAATTAACATGTATTTTATTCATTCATCGTAGAATTTACGTCTTAAAACATTATTTTTATGTTATTTGTTCACTTACTCATAAATTATATCATTTTGACATTAACAATAGAAACTTTGAACATCAATTTAACATAAAATGTTTAAATAACATAATCACATTATGTTAAATTAACAATACGTTATTGTGATTATGTTATTTAAAGATTTCGTATTAAATTGATAATCAACGTCAAATGCAATATTGTATTAGTGACAAAATGACAATTTATGAGTAAATGAACAAATAACATAAAAATAAAGTGTTTTAAAATGTTAATTCTAAGATGAATGAATAAAATATGGGTTTATTTAACATATCATAACGTTAATTTAACATAAATTATCATATATTGTTGGAAAATTTAACGTTGATTTAACGTAATTAATTTAATTAATTTAACGTAAATGTTAATTTTACTGAAAAAAATAATATATTTTCACGGTTTATTTACAAACTATGTTAATATTATCTTTTTGTATTTATTTTTTTATTAATATTAATAATATTTGTGTAACCTTCTGACTTATTTTTCTTGTATTAAATTAATCCAAAAATTTTATCAGTAATACACTGAAGAAGATTCAAAGTGATTCGAAACGAATAAATACAGATATACAACTTAAGATTTAGCTTGTATTTTAGTATCTCCACACTGAGAAAAACAATTTATTCAACTAACTGAACACATTTAGTTGTTTGCAGATATGATTAATTCAACAAATTTTATTTAATCGAATTTAACCGTAGCCTGTTTAACATTGAACAGCTTGTTAAGCAGATTAAGGTTAAATTCAATTAAATAAAATTTGTTGAATTAACCAAATCTGCAAACACACACACACACACACACACACAACTAAATGTGTTTAGTTAGTTGAACAAATTTTTTTTCTCAGTGCAAGGGAAAGTATTCTCGACAAAACTACAAGGGTTGCGACCAATTAGGGAGTAGACGCAAGCGGGGGTGGTACTCCTGGCGTCGCGTTGCCAAGGAACGGCGATTGTAGGCTGTAAGGATCCCGGTCGCCGTTAAGAGAATTTTAGGGTAGTGGGAAGAAAGAAGAGGGGAGTAAGAGACCGTACACTCTTATTGATTCAACGACGCTATTCTCTAAATAATCTATTAATTAGCCTGCAACGATCGAACGTAGATCATTATTAGTTATTGTTTCCTTATGCGATTCTATCTTGTTAAAAATGCGCAAAAAAACATTCGGAAGCATTCTGTTTTTGCCGATTGCCTGAACGCTCCTTGAAGTGTCCTTTGAATTCGCATTCGTTAAATACCCCTTTGGATTATGTAAGAGAAACCTCTAAATATATGTATGATGTCAATTCGCATAGAATTCCTATAGAAGCAACCTTTTAGCCTGCGATCTCACCACGTAGGTTCTGACTTTCAAAAAAAGGATTTGCAGCAACCCATGTTTCAATGTCCGCTCGATTGTGAACTAATCGCACATTTATCAGAGAAGAAAAGAGAAAAACCCCAGGTTGCTAATTTAGAGACATAAATTTACGTCATATCCCTTATATTTGTATATACATTATTTCAAAGAGTACAATCTCATTATATAATTTTTTTTGTTATTAGATTATCATAATATTTAAACAAATAATTCAGTTTTTTGTTTAAGACTCGTGTTTAAGACTCATCATTATCTCAGATTGAGCCTCAAAAGCGAAAAAATGCAAAATAAAAATTTTTGCAAAATACATTTTTGAGAAAATATATTTCAACAAAGTAATACTTACAATCAATAAAGTCGCGACTTGTAAAAAACATATCGAAAATTCTCATTTTGATTTGTTAATTAATAAATAATCATATCAGTCGAGAAATTAATTATGCATAACAAATGGTGATATTCTTTTCTTTCGACTGCGTGCAAAGTTTTGCATATGTCCACTAAACAAAAATGTAAACAAAAAGCTATAACATCAAATAAATTACAGTTAAGCTGTCGTAACCAATGTTACGTACATAATAAAGATACGTAAATTGTAATGTGACCTATAATTTGTATTTTCATTTTCACTATTTATTTATAAATACCATGACTATTTTTCCGTTCTAATTTGGGAAAGATGGCTCACAACCAAGATAACACACACACACTTTATCTTTAAAAAATTATAGAAATTTTTGTTTGGCTTTCTTAATTTAAAAAAATTATAATTTTTATGTGTTACCATTGCAACATCATCATCAGGGTGGAACAGTAATTCTGTCTACCTAGAACGTCTCCGCTATTTTTAGAGATGTGAAATCATTTATTTACTGAAGTTGCATAGCATTAAGAGGGGTACAATATGTTACTAACAGTTTTTCTATGATTGGAGACGTTTCGGAGATTTCACTTCTATTTTTTTAATGGAATTATATGATTTTTTTACGTAGTCTAATTCCTCTAATTATTCTACATGTAAAAGTATTAAGGTAGAGATAAAAAAATCAATACAATTTACGAGATATTTTATACTTTATTGTGGCACATTTTGACATAAAATGTTAAATATCTCGTACATTACTAATTTTTCAATACTTCTATATCTGTACCTTTTTTATACATAGAATAATTAGAGGAATCATATTACATAAACAATTATAATTTAATTCAAAAAATGGTGAAATCTTCGAAACGCCTCCACTTATAGAAAAATCATTATTAGCGTATTATATTTCTCTTAATGCTAACTTCAGTATATAATAAATTATTTCATATCTCTAAAAATAGCGGAAATAATTTAGATGGACAGAGTTATACTGCTCTACCCTGTATATTTATAATTAAAACCAAGTTACGTTGGCATTAGCAATGGATCACGACACGACGATAATCCGTAAACCGTTTGATATCTCTGAAAAAAATTCCCGTGAAACCCTCAAAAATATTATCTAGAACTAAGTTCCTAATTATTATTTTATAAAATGTTACATGCATCTTTAATATAAAACACATATGGCTGATGTTTCGTAATACTATCTTTTGCCTAAAAATCAGATAAGATGGTCAATGCATATGTTATAAATGCTATAATGTTTTGATAATATTAAATTTTTAAGTTTTCTTTTTAATAATCGATAACATTACTTTAAGTTTCATCTAAGTTCAGTGAAGTGATATACCAAACACTATTAAAAAATAATAAAAATAAAAGTATGTTTTTTGCATTTAAAACAATTATGGCCATCTTTTAGCCTGCATTTTTCACAATTGTCCTACATATTCTTATTCCATATCTTTCTTCCTTCTCTCCTTCCTTAGCTGTATCTTTTCACAATTTTCTTAAGATATTACTTTTCACAAGATCTAAATTTTTATTTCATAACTTATTGTTAGTCCATATTACTTTCCTATCCATGCATATCTAAATATAATTTGCAAGAATTTTTATCGTGTGTTTTCTCGCTTCTGATGTCACAATCTGAGATAAGGGCAGGTGAGTGAACAGAAGCCTTAATTATCTAAATTTGACTATTGGAGATTGTGATCGTGCAAATTCATAGTTTTATTGACGAATATCCCTTCCGATTTCGGCATTCTGATAAGCATGAGTATTCGCACACTGATAAAGTCATTGGCCTCAGAAATCGAAGAGGCGGTACTTCGTAGACGCGTAGGTGGATAGCCGGAGCTTTATGAATGAACTCTCGCGTAGTCAGGAGTGTGAGTGAATGGAGGAGGATCCAGTAACCTCACCTCACGTGCGAGCGACATGTGTGGGAGGGCAAGTTGAGAGTGGTAGGGAAGAGAGAGATACAGAAAGAAAGAGAAGAAAGAGCGCGGGAAACATCTGAGTGAAAGAATGAGAGAAAAAGTGAGAAAGTGGGGGAGGGAACGCGAGGAGAGATCTTCGGATTCGCAGATCATACACATACGTGTAATCATTCGATATATCTATCACCTCGTTTACGCTATTCTCGCTAGATTGTTCCGACAGTACAACGAGCTACCGACGGATATTTTTGATATGTGTTTTAATACACGAAAAGGACGGTTTTGCTAAAGTATCTAAAAATTTAGAAAGATACAAATAATAATTTTGTTGGGCCATCAAAATAATTATATAGGATATTCAAAAGTTGATTGTTAGAATTATATATTAAAACTTTTTGCAACATTACTTATCATGTTTGAGATTGTTACGTGATTATTTTGATGGTCCATCAAAATTATTTTCAGATCTGTATCTAATCAAACTTTTAGATTACTTTAGCAAAATAATCTTTTTTGTATAATAAACAGTTTTTTTTCCATGTATAATCATTTTACGTGTTAAGCATTAAAATGTTATGCGTAATTATACTCTTACGAATTAACGTATGTTTCGCCACAAACGTGTATATATGTATATATATGCATGTATATGTCTCTTCATTAAGTCCAGGATTCCTGATCAGTCAGTACCTGGGCATGATGCAAGATCCCGAGAATAGCACTCAACTTGACAGCGCGTCGCAGAGGATGTTTTCTATATTCGACCCGACGACGGCAGGATTACCACCTATGACCCAGGAGCAGTTGATCGTTGCTAATCAAAGGATGAGCATGGCTCTGCTATCAGCCACGAGACTTCCCGTATCGTTACACGGCAACCTTGCCGCGTCTCCGTCGCTCTATCCGTCTCCACAGGATCTCTTCGGGAGTTGGATGCCGCGAATCGCATCCTCGCCGCCTTCCTCTCTTCGCCCACTACCAGAAGTATCGCCGGCCCCCAATATGAAGCCCTCGTCTCGGCGCAATAACAATAACAACAACAACAACAATAATAACAATAATGACAACAGTGACAACAACAATATGAACGATGACGATAGGATAGTCAGGAGGGGTCGCGCCGCGAAGAGGAAACCCACCAAATCGAAAGTGGAGGCTGCGGCGGAAGGTGCGGATCCGGTGAGTCCTTCCGTCAGTCCTGAGACGACGAAGGATGGCAAAGATAAGGTCTTCACTTGCGGAGTGTGCCAGAGATCTTTCGGATACAAGCACGTGCTCCAGAATCACGAACGCACGCATACGGGCGAAAAACCTTTCCAGTGCCAGGAATGTCAGAAAAGGTGAGTCTTCGCTATCGAGATCGCACAATGTCTCTTCTCGTGATTTCTCCATGTCATGACAGACTAAATCTTCGCAAAACAAATCATCATCATCATGTAACATTGATTTAAACGGACGACGTTTTACATAAAAGAAAGATGTTAAAAAAAAGTGTTTGGTATTTTATAGTTATTATATTTAGTTATTACTGTATCTAATGTTAGTAATGTTTATATCGTGGCATAGAGAATTGCTACTGTCTGTGCTAAAGAATCAAAGATAAAAATTAATTTAATTTTATAGGCTATTAACATTAACTTCATAGGCTATTAACGAATCCTATAGAAATAATCAGGTATTTTACGTAATTGATATATTGACTATTAGAAAATTTGTACAGTTGTACATACGTATATGATAAAAAGATAGAGAAAAGTACTGATTTGTTGAAAATTCAGAAGAAAATCCTCTCCAGGAAGAGAAAAAATGCGAGTAGTCAGATTGGAAAACCTCTCTGTACATTTTATACCTAATTTGAATCGCATACCACCTTGATCAAAAAGTTCCCGGAATTACCACCAGGTGATGCTCTGAGTCAACTGATTTGAGTTCTGTTTTTTTGGTTAGGTTGCCACATCTATCATTGACATACACCAAATTTTATCGCCATAGCTTGACATTTGTAAAAGTTACGCCGTCTTGAGTACATCTACCTCTGCACGTGTTTTTAATTCAATGGCTGTTGGATGGTATTCGTTTCGTTCTTGGTCAAAAATTCACGGATGTTGCAAATTCAACTCCATTTTTATTAAAACTGTAAAAAATCGAAAACCGTGCAAAGGTAGATGTACTCAAAATGGCGTAACTTTTACAAATGTCAAGCTATGACGATAAAATTTGGTGGAAATGTCAATGATAGATGTGGCAACCTAACAAAAAAAACAGAACTCAAATCAGCTGACTCAGAGCATCACCTGATGGTAATTCCGGGAACTTTTTGATCAAGATGATATAATAATGTAATTTTTTAAACTCATCATTATCGTAGATCATTAGGTAGATAGGTTTACCGCATATTCGTAGATCGAATAATGTAATTAACTTACCCATCCCTTGTTTTGATATGTATAGAACTATAAATATAATTATTGTTACTAACATGATAGAGTAATAACTGGAGCTCCTAATTATAATTATTTTACTATGCAATTATAGTCACAAGTACCAAACACTTTTCTCTCAATGTACGGTTCTGGCATCTTTCGGTTCGTTCATTAAAATCGCAAGTTCAGTTAATGATCCTTGATCTTCGATTTTGCAGATTTACCCGGGACCATCACCTGAAGACACACATGCGGCTCCATACGGGCGAAAAACCATACAAATGCAAATTCTGCGAACGAAAGTTCGTCCAGGTGGCGAATCTCCGCCGTCATCTACGCGTACACACGGGCGAGCGTCCGTACGCTTGCGACATGTGCACGTCCAGGTTCAGCGACTCGAATCAGCTGAAAGCGCACATGCTGATACACAACAACGAGAAACCGTTCGAGTGCGAGAGCTGTCAAATGCGTTTCAGAAGGCGGCACCATTTGCAGCAGCACAAGTGCGGTAATGGCGCAGCGCAGGAGTCACCACCGGAGGCCGAGTCACCCCCGTCATTAAACAGTGACGAGCTCGACTCGGAGGAATTCATCGATGTTGACGCTGATGTAGACATCGACGCAGAACAAGCGCCGGAAGAGGAACCGCTCAACAGGAAATACATCACGCCAATCAGCAGACTAGCTCGTCATCTTCGAATTAATCCCGAGCGGAACGGCCCCGTATACCCGGCCTCGATGACGCTGAATCCTTCCCCAGTTGTTTTGCCAGTGCAAACGGAACCCGAGGATCTGTCTATGAACAAATCGTCCTCGCGCAGATCACACTCTGGCGGCAGCAATAACTCATCGTTGAACGCCGACGTCAGCAACGAGACCAATCCGGAAGAGGGTGACGAGGAAGACGAAGCAACCATGTTCCTGAGGCGTTCCCGCACCCATTGTCAACAAGTAGTCATCGACAGCGATCACACCTCCTAGTGAAGTCTCGGCGGTACGTAGAGAAAACTGCGTGAACAATGCCCTTACCGTGCTCTCCTCGACCATCGGGCAATATAATAAGGGTGTTATTTACACAGTATTCTCTTGTATAAGACTCCATTGTCTAATATGTCTCGCGTGATAGATCTTGATTACGGGTTACGGGAGGGGCGATCACACATACACACACACACACACACACACACACACACACACACACACACACACACACACACACACGCACGCACGCACGCTCGAAGCGCTCGTGAAGAAGCGCGTCCCGCGAAGTCTTTGTCGTGTACATAGTTTCGCATCGGCGAAAAGAAAAAGGAGAGAAGTAAAAAGTAATAAGAGGAACTCATGTTTAGTTAATCGTTGTGGTGTAGCTGTTAATGTCTTTTGTTTGACCGATGGCGATGAAAAAACTTGGCATAGATATAGTTAGATAATGGAGAACGAAGGAAGAAGGGCATTTGCGTCCTCGTGAGTGAACGGTACGCGCCATTGCGTCGACGAGAAGAGAGAATATAGCTGTTCGGATTGGATATACTGGTATACAAGTTCCTCTGACAGTAAAAAATAGCGGGGGAAGAGTGACGACGGTCCATCAGTCCACTGTCGCCGTCGCGAGTTTCACGGTACTTATGGTTTGTACTACATCACCCGTTGTTACATTTTTTTTTCTCACCTTCCATGATTTGTCTCACTATCCGGAGATTTGTTGGCCGCGCTATCTCGATCGAACTTCAATTCTCACTGATTTACACTCTCTTTCAATTAGTCACTGAAACGATTTGACATTCGCGTGTCCCAGACGTTCCACGTATCTGCGAGAAACGATTTTAAAGTGCATGACAATTTTTATTTTTACGTTGACAGGTGATTGTTTATCGTCAAAATCAAACGGCAGTCAAAGTCTAACATTCAATGGCTGCGCCAATCAGCATAAAAAGCAACTTTACAATTGTTGTAAAATAAATACGATTGGTTTATACATTTAGATCTAGTGAGGAGCATTTAAATCTAAGAACAAGAACCAATAGTACTAAAGACTCTTCCAACAGTTACGAAACTATCTTTTCTGCTAAACGCAGTCAATGCTCTTGAATTAATAATCAGCAAATACGATCATCATTTTATAAAATAAAGTAGCGAGTGTCATCACCTGGTTCAGCAAACTGGAAAATCGTAATCGTCGAGCGCGCGCGCGCGGTTTGATTTAAAATTCAAACTGATCTCCACTTCCATTACCTCTTCTAGTTTCGCCTTGATCGTCGAGAATGATGTACGCATAATCGAGCTTCTCCGATTTCCGCCTTCAGATCTTTCGGACGCGCGCACCCGGTCTCGTAATAAATCCTTTCAAAGAGATCTAAGCATTTTTTGTAACCAAAGTTTTTTTTTCCTTCAACAGCCGGCGTGTATGTCGTTCGCACAAACCAGTTCGCGATGATATTTTTGTCGACGAAAAATTTTTGCAGCCGGACTCTTTCAACTCAGGCTTTCTTCCATCGCACCCCCACTCTAAGTTTGTCTCCACTCCCCCTGAGTTTGAATGCGGATCTGATTTATGTGAAATAATTTTTCATTTAACCCAGTTACAAGGCCACCTAGAGATTCATTGTCCGTTGTGGACCGTGTCATATTTTTAAAATTGAAAATGTGTTGTAGTTCCTTTTCTTTTGCTACGATGCATATAAACGCTTTGAGATATTCGTTATCCTCAGTATATCTCATAGAAAAATAAAAAACAGAAAGAAAGTACAAGAGAAGAGATAATACATTTTGCACGAATTTGCTCAGAATACTTGTTCGAATATTGCCCTCGTTTATCGTCTGACCGTTTTCTTCGACCATTCTGCAAGAGAAGAAAGACACAGGTATATCCCGAATGCATCATTTGCGATTTAAAGTTTCTGCTTTAAACATATGCTCTAGTTTTGCAATCGCTAAAAGAACTGTTTAAAATTGCACGCAAGTAAAGCAGTTTGCTTGATAAATAATAACAATTAACATCCACGTTGAGTTTGTTTTTATAAAGTATCAAGAAGATAACGTTGATATTAGAGATTTTATGCGTAATAGATTAACTTTTCTCTCAATTTCGTTTCAAGACATATCGTTGTATTGCTAAAAAAGTGACACATCTCAAAATTAGCTACTTTTCATTAATATTGCATTTTTAAAATTCTGAATTGAAATAACGTTTTGATCAGGATAGTAAATATGCAATGTCTATACATTTATCTTCTTTCATGTTATACTTTCAATTCTAATGTATTCTTTAAAACTATGTCATAAGTTTTCAAAATTTGGACATTGTGACCCTAGTATAGTGTAAATTTTATCCCTTATGAGAGTTGTGACACTTCTTCATACAAGCAAATGAGCTATAATTGTGTCATTTTTCAACAAAAATATAGTAGACTAAACTTTATAAGGGTTTCCTTTCATTATCTTAAAAATGCTAATTTTTAACTTGTGTCACTTTTCTATCAACACAGCAATATATTTGTTGTAGAAATTATAATTCATTTTCACATTTTTATTTTTTTCGACTATTTTTTTTTTATTTCGTTCTTTTTATTCTCGTTTTTAACATACATTTTTAACACACTATCCCCTCTAACGGAACTCCTCAACCATTTTATCAGACCCAAAGTTCTTTTATGTGATACAAAAAAAGAGGATAGAGCATTAGAATCTATCAATCATTATGGCATTTCTTGTGTCATTTTTTTAGCATTTCTTCTCAAGTATAAGTTCCTACGCACAATAGAAGAAATATTAGAAACAGGAATAAATATTAAATATTAGAAATAAAAAAATTTGGCTGTTTGAAATTTTTTTTATTTCTAATATTTAATATTTTTTTTCTGCCCCTAATATATTTCTTCCATTTTGTAAAGCGCCTAAAACGTGCAACACGCGTCACATGGCGATTTTTCTTCCGAATCCCTTGCTATACATATCTTATCCATTTTAAGCACTAAATCTCTGCTCACATTTTTTGTTTCATTCGTTCGGCTCTTCGCGTTATTGCAGTCTACTCTTTCTGTCTCTTATACACTTGTCGCGGAACGTCTCGTACATGTAGTCAGCGAATGTTACAATTTCTCGTTCGAGTTTTCTTTTTTTCGCAAAAGCCACATGTTAATATCGTTTGTTTTATTATTATATGATATTTCTCGTGTAGATTAGTTTTAAAAAGAAATAATGCACCGTTTCTCGTCGATTCGTTCGCGTATTCATTTTATTGGTTGCATTTGGCTGGGAGAGACAACAGTTTCATGGATTTCTTAAAAAGCAATAACGATTTAAAAATGCAGAACAAACGCGCTTGCTCGAATAACGCATTGTTATCTCAACGTAATTCTGAGATAGAGTTCACGCACAGAATTTTGTTGGCGTCGTTAAAACTCAATCGCTGGAGATTCAGCGTCAGCCATCAGGTAGCAGTCAAATCTCAATGGCTTACATTCTCCGGATCTCGCGAAACAATATAAACGTCACCTTTGCTGAATGCGTTTTGTTGCCATTGATATCATCGGGACTTTTTTCTATCAACGCGTGAGGCACGCAGAAGGCGACAGAGGTCAGTAGGGCCCCGATCTCGTGCCCCTGAAAGAAAGGCAAATCTCACCCCGAAAACCCCCAAGTATATTATTGTACATACATAGAGGGAACGGCGTCCCAACCCCTCGAAGATAAAGGACCGTGCGTGGAGTGAAGTCACAAGTGTAAGCGTCGTCCGACTTGTTCCTTCCCCGATTCTTTTTTTCCCTCCCCTCTTCTTTCTTCTGGAGACCGGAGTGACAGATGAACGAGCGGTGGTGCCATGACAGGACGATCACTTAACGAATTTACTTGTTTAGCGGTGGTCAGTCCGCAACACAATTGCGAAGACGAGGAACCGGTTTTCGCGCGCCACTCGGACGACGCGACGAAACGCCGCGACGGAGAGACGACGTATCGAGTTCAGGGACTGCGACGAGAGGCACCGCGATTAATCGGATGGCGCCGAGGAAGAGTTGTCTTGTCAAGAGCGCGCGCGCTCCGAGCAAAAACCTTCCCTCGTCACGCGGCCCAATTACATGTTATTTTTTTGACGATTAACTTCGTCATAACGCGAAAGAAACGCCCATGGAATAGCGTCTTCAGAATAGCGATCGACATTAAGCCGTAATTTCGTCGAGTTCAAACACGGAATGTCACGGGAATACGAAAGCGATCTCTATGCTCGTTCGCGTCGACGAAACGGCGACGATCGGCATAGGGTGTATCTTGTTTTGATTCTCTTCTCCTTTTCGCGAGCATCGAGTATTGAACTCGTCGAAATTGTGCCGTCTTCAGTCCATGCTTAATATTTTAGAATACGCTCCGATTTAGGGCGCATCGATTTGCGTTATTATTTGCTCGATAAATCGCTCGTTATTTCCAGTGTCGTTCATGGCAGCACTGCACGTTCTCCTGTTATGTTTGTTCAGACGTTTAGACAGGTAATACTTCACGCGTCCTCGAATTACAATCGGACCATTCAGCGCGATGGTCGATTCCGAATCGGTAATGATGGCGAATTGATAATTGTCGGTCCGGAACCAAACTCGAATGAACCGGATATATCGCGTCCTAGTTTTGTTCCTAACGTTCGACATTCGATCGCGTCCCGCGTTACCAAGACCGAGAAAGTCTTCTTGGGCCGCAAGTTATCGACTTCCGGTCGGTGTAACGCAGCACGCTTTACGCGACGTTGAATGCAAGAGTACCTTGAGAGATATCGATTTCTAGTTAATGGTTGTTAGTTCCGAAACACTGTTTGTAAACTTACGTTCCTGCCGGGCCTGATTAGACACCGGCCCGCTACCTTTTTCATTTCCTTATATATAAGCAGACCTGAGTCACGGGAATATCTGAGATATCGACGAGACGAAGAATCACGTTAAGCGTCGTGGTTAATGAATAAGGTTATCGCTTGTCCTACTGTAATCATTATTGTTGTTGTCCTCTTACTCTTAACGTGCAAAAACTATGTATACATATTATATATATATACACACATATATATATATATTTGTGTCGAATAATTGTAATGTATTAATTATATAATGTGTACTCGAACTAGGAGTACGTTGTACGGATGGTGATCGAAATGTACGACAAAATATAGAAGTAATATTGCATGAGGGATAAAGATAGGAAATATCTTATTATCAATAAGATATTACTAGATTTTTATGACAAAGAGTAACAGGAAGACAAAGGCAATCTATCTTAAAGATACGACCAGGCAAGACGGATGATCGGGGCATACAAAAGCATTTGGATATTTGAACTGTTTGGAAAAAATATTTAAAAAAGTATAGATATGTATATATATAAAACGGAAAGGGAAAATTATATATATATAAAACGGAAAAAGGATTATCTAATCCTTATATACGAATTTTAGTGTGTCAATATGTTACGATGAAAATGCATCTTGGTGATCCTACAAAATGCCTAGTTATTCTACAGAATCGCCGGCTATTTTGACGAATAAAAAAAAATTCCCACGCCTCTTGCGTAATTACGTATGATTTTATAAATTGTCCCTCCCTCTCTCCGTCACTAGTGATGTTACAACGGCAGTTGTTTAATTTCATCACTGATGATCGATCGACGATGACAACTATATCTTTATAAAATAATGACCGACGACGATTTTATCTCTATATAAAATCGCTCCAGTGGAATATACGTAATTTAAAATTTTTATTACATGCGCCAGCATAGCCAGTGATTCTATGGAATCACCAGACGATTTCGTACGAACACCAATTGATCACTTCCATCGTAACAGGTACAGATTTTTTTTCTTTTTTGTACCCGCACGAACGTTACGCTTCAACGAATTAAACTCTGATATTTATTAATGAACTCTAATATTCGTCTGCTTCTTACATCTCGTTCTCGCGGATTTTGCTACATAATTTAGCTCTTTCTGGCATTCTTCTTTTTTTTTAAAAAAAAATAGGAGAGGCGTACGATACGCTCGTAGAATTTTGTCGAACGATTTCTGTTATCCAGTCGAGTCGCTGTGCCGAGAGCTCACGTGACTCCAATCGCACTCCGTACTCCATGTTCCAGTGACTCGGATAAGAGGATGTACGATTGTGTATACTTCTTTATATCTATATGTAACTAAATTTATATCAATATAATTTTATACAGTCAATCGCGGCGCGCGCGAAATCCGAGCGCGTGCGGACGCCCCTTGTAATTGTAATATCGCGCAAATAACATTAACGCAACCCAGATTAGAGTGCCAACTCTTTCGCGACCGCGCCGGAAACTGCGCGGCGCGCGACAATAAAGCTCTCGTTTCCTCCCGCTTCGCTCCTCATTCCCTTCCTCGCCTCCGGTCGTCCGCGCGGATTCTCGCGCGCGTTAACGATATAACACGGTACAAATTCAGACCTTATGCCTACGGTTAAAATGTGAAAATGGAACACGGTCTCACGAAGTAATAGATAATAATGATAATCGGTTTTATATACGGCTGTAAGAGCGCGAAATGCGGCCGCTTGATTCGTTCGTTGCGAACGTTACGATAACGTTGTATGCACCTGTATCGCGAGCAACGTACTCGCGATATACTCGATACGGTGATCGTCGTCGGCGATCCCGCGGGCCGCCGGGTCTACGACGGATCCCCGAGAACGATACCGCATTCAATTAACGTCGCAAAGTGTCGTTCAACGCTCGATGCGCAATGTACAGCGCGAACAGCAGGTCAAGCGGCATTGTACGTATACTATGAAACAGACACTACCTCACCGTACACCTAATATATCTCAACCACAAGACTGATTTTAAATAATATTCCTATAATAAATAAAAAGAGCAAAGAGAGATAAGAAAAGTGTATTACGAAGAGAGAGAGAGAGAGTGTTTGTATGTGTGTATGTGTGTGGGTGGGTGTGGGTGTTGCGTGGGTGTGAGAATGAGAGAGAGAGAGAGAGAGAGAGAGAGTGAGAAAGTGAGAAGAATATCGTTCGTACAAATATGATGTAAACTGTTTTGTAAGTAATTCGCGTCTAGGAAATAACGCTAATTGTAATAATTATCATTATTACTACATTGCTGCCAATTTTGAATTCTTATTATGAATAACAGTAAAGCGAGGAGAGGAACCTTTAATATTGTACGTGTTTACTCGTAATTTCGTGCCCCGATCTTTGCAATCACACAATTTCTGTAATCAGTTATCAAATGTTCCATTAAATTGACTACTCTGTCAAACTATTTTTATTATTAAATCTCACTGTTTAATCGTTCTTGAGTCTCAGTTATTTGCCACTTGACCCGATAATCCATACCCCGTCATATAGAACCTATAATGTAATGATTTAATAAGATACAACGGTGGAGAGAGGATCCTTTCGCCGACGAAATTAAACCGAATGAAATTGTATCGATTTCATACCGGATTTCCACACGGGTGATTTTACTCTATTTCACTTCAATATTGCATTTAAATTTAGTTAAATCTAATAAATTTAAATTTAGTATACTCCACTGCTGCAAATCCGCGGGAAGCAATTTCCATCGAGATTCCTTGATGTGTCATCGATAAAACATTATCATTGGGAATCGTTATTTTCCGACGTGCCGTCGCGCAGATCGGATAGAGTGCCGCGGGCATCACAAAAGCAACAATATTTTCACGACTCATCCGAGGTTGCATCACGGATTTGCTCGTTTGATTCAGAAAACGGAATGGAGAAACATCGAGGAACGACAGCAGCCACCCCGGGAAAGAGGGAGGGGGAAAATGCATGTTGAAAAACCATCTCTCTCCACCCTCCCCCGGTGCGTTTCCTCCCCGATGGAGGACCGACGCGCGCGACCTTCATTCAGCTGTACCATTCGGGTTTCCAAAATCTAGGATTCCATACACGCGCGATCAAGCAGCGGGCGAAGCTGCAGGCATTACTGAAGGGCTGAAGAGAGGGGTGGCACGACCGTGGCACAGTGACACATTATGCTGTAATATGGGGGCACGTGGCAGATGCAGCGGATCGAGTCAGGCTGAATCGTTCGAATTCATAGATCAGCAGTCTCTCGAGTCCGGACTCTTTATTCCGACTCTTTTTCATCCCTTTTTTTAATTCTTTTGTTTGATAAACCTGAATAATCTGCGATAACATTTATCTTGTGATATTTATTCGGTCACAAGAAGCGCAAAATAATAAAATTATGGTTGCATTTAACATTAAGACTCCTGCTCACTCACCTACTGTCTCAGATTGTGACGTAAAAACGAGAAAATGCACAACAAAAATTGTTGCCAAATGTATTAATGGAAATATGTTTTGATAAAACTACAATCGACAGAACTGAAAAAATTAACATTATATCATTTATTCCAAAACAAAAAGTTAATTTTCGATATATGATATTTTATAAGTCTAATAATTGCAAATATTGTTTTATTAAAAAATGTTTCTATTAATATAATTTAATATAATTTGCAAGAATTTTTATTGTGCTGTCTAGATTCTTTGGAGTAGAATAATTTTTTGCGTTTCAAAATGCGAATCCTAACTCACGATATTAACTTTTATTTTCTTGCTTAATACTGTTATAGAAACTTTCAGCTCTTGCAGGAGGAACGAATGGAAGGTAAGTAGGCACTGAATTTAGAGCGGAGGACCAAGGGGGATCGTCGTCTCTCATTGCACAACGGTGCAGACGTATAAGTTTACTCCGCGCAGCATTGGCCCCATTGTCAAAAACTGTGCCAACACGTCAAGGAAATCTGGCAGCGCTCCGTTTCTTACACGGCATTGAGTGTTGTTTTGGGGTCAAGATCCGGAAAAGCACGCCGAGAACCCCCGAGATCTGTACGCTGCTACCTGAAGTACCGCTACAAATAGGTAAACATTCACGAATTCGATTGTGATCGTCTTTGCGCGTGCAATGGCGCGTGCGTATCTAATTTCGATACAATTTATCTTTCATGATAAGAGAGAGTCAATTTCGATCTTCGTTATTTTTCGCATAATCCCCGCGGTCGATTTATATTTAGTTTAATTAAATTTATTACATAATGTGGATAAGAGTTACACAAATGTTACATGGAAATAAGAATACGCAAATGAGACGACTATTGTTTTAATGCCTATCAGAACTTACGTGAAAAATTTTATTTGATCGATTTTATTGTTAACTTGGCAGTTTAGAGTTTGCGTTGATAGCACTAATGATGCTGTTTTTTTTTTACCAGACATGTCTGATTTCTGATGATCTTACGATATACCACTATCATATCATTGATCTCTTGTAAATTTCTGTCGTAAACAACATATCCATCGTTGGACCATTTTGCGCGAGATATCAACTTCGACTTCATTTTTTTAAACACCAAGGAAGGTAGTCGTGACAGCACCGACGTGACGATAACTTTTCCGGATTGCATCGCAACAAGCGCACCGTAAATTTTCTTTCTCTCTCGCGACATCGTCCTGAGATCCCGAGCGAAGACGAAGTGGAAGAATAATGGCGTCGTGTGCCACGCCACGCGTCCCTAAAAGCAAGGGGAATGCAGGGCGAGCGGGAGGTGCGCTCCCCCTTTTCCGCTTTTACCTCGGCATGCGTTGTTTTTTTGTCTTTCTGATGGAAAAAAACCTCCTTTATAGAGGTAAAGCGCGCGTGCTCTACCGCGGAGAAAGAAAGGGATCCGAGACTGCCAACCACCCCGGGAGCCTTAGGTGGCTCCTGTCGGTTGACAATGCACCAATCCGTCGGTGCGTCCCAAGAAACGCGATACCGTTTACCCGACGAAACCCAAAATTACGTGAAATCCCGGGGTGCACGGCGCGTCCTCGTCGTATGTATACGGGCGGAGGGGGGGGGTGACTCACCTGGGGGTGGGCTGTTCGTCGATTTTCAATGAACATATATATGATCGCGCTACGAACGTGTAAAATTATAGGTTATGAAACCAGAATAAATTTTGATTAGATAACGTTATCGACATTGTCCAATAGAACAACGAAAGTTAAGAAGTAAATATAAATTTGGTCAATTTTCTTTAGAATACGACGCGATTTTATCTATATTTTTCGACGTTCCTTAAATATTGAGCAGAAGCCTATACATTGTTTACGGATGATATTCTTGACATGTGTCGAAACGAAGAAAAAGTCAAATCTCTTCCAATAATACAATAGATAAGCGACGGTGGGTACTTTCCATTTGATGACAAAGTCGACATAAGCATCGTTCTATCCTTCTTGGCATTCAGAGAATGACAAAGATAGAACGACACTTGTGTCAACTTGTGTTATCAAATAGAAAGTACCCAGTGTATACATAGAGATACAGTACTATCTCTATCTCGCTCGAAAACATACAAACCTTCAACTTCTTATCTCTCTTCCCATCTATTAGAACAAGTATCTCCCAGATCTTCTAACGGTTCAGGTATTTGAGGAAATGTCTATCGACCAGTGAAACGCAGCTTCGATTCAAACTTAGCTGACCACACGGCGCCTAGCATATAATATATTTTTAAAACTTTCCACATGGATCGGGAAAGAAGAAGAAAAAGGGATAGACAATAAGCTCTCCCGTGTGGCCAGTTCTCCTAGTCCTAATTATACAGCACACGCCAAATAAATGGGTCTTCAGTTCCCCGAATCGTTGGCTCTCAAGGCACGACTGCTCGATCCTCGCGGCGTTCATCCGACTAAGCTACCATATGGCGAATCCTTTTGCCACTTAAAATCGCTAGGCGTCAAACCCGATGTACATCGAAAAATTTTTCGTCACGGACGGGCAGGTGCTTCCGACAACAGAGGCGGCGGCCATCCGAAAAAACAGTCCTATATTATGTATTTATGTTCTCAAGAAAGGAAAGAAAAAGGGTCAGTTTTTACAATAATTTATAAATTCTAGGCCGCGTCACCAGAAAGATTGCTGATCTAACGAATGCCCTAATCGATGCATTCGTTTGATAGATACTTGCTAATAACCGCGGTTAATATTCGTCATCAGATACAGAAATTGTTTGTAAAAATCAGTGCTAAACTTATACAATATGTTAATCAGGTCAAGTAGGTGAGAAAAGTTCGGATAAACACACTTATATCAGAAAATATCTTATTATAAAAAATTATAAACGATTAAAGATTTATGAACAAAATTGTTTTCTATAACTCTTTATATGGAATTACTGAGTTAAAACAGTTGACACTTGATTTGTACACGGATTTTATTAATTCTTACAATAGTTACAACAAATATTCGATCATTCTTTTTTTGTAAGAATGTAGGCTTTCATTCATCACTAACTAATTATTGTTGAGAAATCTTTCGAATGTTTAGAGTGTATCACTCTGAAGAGTAAAATCTTACTCTTAAAGATTGAAAATTTAGCAATGCTTTTTCAGAATTGACTCAATTTGCTTAAAAAATAATTTTTGCTTGCAAAAGATTTAAATAATATTTATAAATTTTTGATAAAGCGTTATTGGCAGCATAAATTTATGTGAATTATTTTCACCTACTTGACCTCATTAACATATTGTATAAGTTTGGCACTAATCTGTGTGGCGTCCTGTATAATACAGGGTGATTCAGAACAACCCCGCGTCCTTGTAAAGACGTGTTCCTGACTGAATTCTGAGACGATTTTTTTCTCTACGAAAATTTTATCCGACACTTATTTTTTAATGTTTTCACTTATTCGACGCTCCGAACTTATGGAATGAGTTTAAATAGGTTTGTTTTAATTATATAATGATTTGCTGTGAATACTAACATATAATCCAAAGTTTCAAGATAAGATTTTGCGATCGAATAGGTGAGTTACTCGAATAAATTACTGTAAAAATCCAAGATCTTATATATATGAATTAAACAGATAACACTACAGTTTTAGCAACCTGCGAGTGACTCTATATCGAATGTTCGCGAAATCTAACATAGTTATAAGATGATTGCTGATGAGGATTCCAAAGAGAATCGAAACGTTCAAGAATTCGAATAAAGATGATTCCAACACATCACATGGATTGACAAATTTACTTTGTTGAAAAATTATTACGCATCTCCGCTCGCGTAGACTCTTATTAGCCCAATTATATTGTGATTATATTGTGTTTCTTATTTTTTAAGTTATTGAAAGATAAAGTTAGCGAATTACGGGCCTCGTACAGAAGGTAAGCAGGGGCGGCACACTCAGCGTCCGACGCGAACGATTACGAGGGGCACTCGTTGCGATCAGTTGTCTTAAGAACATAGAATTATTCTGATTCACATAATTCACACACACACACACACACACACACACACACACACACACACACACGAACGCGAATCAGAAATGTACTTTACATGCATGAACTCTACGTATATTAATAATAATCGATAATATCAATACGATGTGGTCATCGCTGCGGGATACTTCGTTCCAAACGAATCGTTTCTAACTCACCTGCTTTTCTATTTCTACGTCCGCGTCATTTATCAGCTCATCTCATTAATGCCCAGTTAAATTCACTTTTCCGAGTGACAGGTGCCACGGAATAGTTAGTAGCCCTTCAAAATCTATCGAAACCGTAGCTACACTAAATAAATTCGTTCGAAAATAGCCGGATCGCATAATGCGGTCGAGTCGAATATATCCCGAAGATTTTTCTAAAGAAAATTAATAATATACGAAATAAATGCTTCTCTGGAAGATGCGTTAGTATATCTCGACTGTCGTAACTGTTTGCACTGTCGACATGTTTTTCTTTGAACGCGAATATCGATACACAAACAATAACACATACTCGATATATCAATAATTCACGTAGTTTTGCACATGTGTTAAAGTTTCGACAAAAGCGTTATTATTTAAATGTCAACTACAATGCCAAGATTACAATAAACATGAACGTTGTATTTCTACGTCAAAGTAGAAATATACATATTCAACCGATTTACATATACCTATCACGTGCTATTCTAAATTGATCTTGACAAGAAAATTAATACGACGAAGCATAAAAAGTGACTATAGTTACAAGGTGCAGGCTTCTGATATACACCCTGCATATTACCTCGCTACACACGTTGTATTTCCACATGCTGTCTCACTTCATAAATTTTCCATCGTAGAAAGTCTATAATTTTAATAAGCAGCAACGATCATTTCAGACTGGCCGTCTTCAAATCCATTGATCGAGTACTTTTGTATTTGTACAGAAAGATCATCGTGATTCTAGCATACATACAACAACGATCTAAGGTCCGGTTATACTAACGTTACGTTGACTTTAAGCGAAGCTTAAAATTCTCTTCATCTCTCCTTCTCTTTTGACTTTAAAACGAGACAAATAGAGTCTTAAGTTTCGCTTAAAGTCAAAGTAACGTTGGTGCAAAGGGGATCTAAGCCATCCAAAAACAACCTACCCACTAACGGAGGAAGACACTGCGAGTTAGCTAAGCGTGTCACGTAACCGCGAAAAATGGTAGCGGCTATCATATTGTTAGATAAAAGTAAGCCCTGCCGTCGTAAAGAGAAGGATTCGAAACGATCCGAGGGTTTGGGGATTCGGCGCTTAGGTGACATCGGCGGGCTAAGGATCACCGAGCCCCTTAGAACTCACCTCCGTGAGAGCAACCCCTACGCAGTGCAACGTTAAGCGTACCGAAGCTACTTTAAGGAGTGGTTCTCTCTCAAAAGAGTGTCGATGATGTGCGATGAAAACGGACTTCACCGCGTCCTAGTTGAGTCGAGAATTTTCGTGAAAAAAGCGTCGTATTTATTTCAGTGTTCAGTTTTCGCACAAAAAAAATGTATCATAGAATCATAACTGCTTCTCTTGGTTGCAAATATTTCTCTTAGCTATCGAAAATAGCGAAAAAATATCACTTTTTGACTCATCACGTTTTCATTTGCATCGTTTGATCTTGGTCTTTTATCTTTGTCTTTATCTTCACATTGTTCTTAATCCACTCTTAGCGCATACCTGTTATCGCGAACATTAAACGGATTCGAAACTAGCAGGGGACTAGTAAAAGGATATTATTAGAGGGATCCGGTCAAAAGGAATGCAAAGGAATAAGAAAGGAGGCGGAAGGAGGAAAAAAGGCGCTACGCCCATAGCATATTCTGGAAGAAACCGTGGCCGAGCCTTTGAAATATGCATCGACTTACAGCTGGAGAGGTATTCCGAAGTACCAACCCTCTTCTGAGAATATACGAGCGCGCGATCAGAGCTTCATATTTCCTGATTCGGGAGTGAATTTAACTCTGGCTTGATATCGTCTGCAGTTCGATCGGAAAGAGGTGAGAGAGAGAGAGAGAGAGAGAGAGAGAGAGAGAGGAAGAGAACGTATACATATACGTCGTCACAAAGGCCCGCGTGCGTCCGAAAGAAGATGCAAATAAAAGATTTAGAGCGACAAAGTCTCTCCGTGCGTGTTCATATTTTAGCAATAACAAGTATAACAAAGGATATACGTCGGAACATTGGATATATACGGGTATATTACACATACGATTCTTAATCAATCCCATCAAACAGCAATTAAGTACAATTTTCATGAGATTTATAATTAAGACAGCGAAGTAAAACTGGAGTTCGTCTAAAACTGATGCTTGAGATTAGTTAGCAAGAAACCAGTTATTTTCAATTTATTAATTATTTAAGAACTATTAATGATAAGATATTTTCGTTGAAGATAAGATATTTTCGTTGACTGACAATTAGCCCGACGATATTCCGGATATTATATTCTGGATATCTTATATTATATTCTGGATATTCCGAAGACGTGCACATCTGATCCTCATATGTATTGTTATCCTTTTGATGAGAATCTTCATCATAGAATGTTGCATCGGTTTTTCGTAAATCTATTCAGGATCGTGAAGGGTGATTCGGACTTGTACGGACGAGCGAGCAGACGGATGGACGGACGTACGGACGGAACCAACGAACGAGCGAACGAACGAATGAGCGAGCGGACGGGGTAGAGAGTTGCTATAGAAACACTAATTCCATCTCTGTCGCACCCGCGCCTCGCCGCGGCGAGCCTTGCGACCGGGGAAAGAAAAAATAGCGAGGGTGAAAAACCTGGGGGTGACTCAAATAAAAAAACGGATCAATATTAACTCTTTTTTCAGGGGTGGATGGGCCACCGGGTGGGGACGCTTCGGCAACCGCGCCGTACCTCGTTCTCCCCGCTGCCCATCGTGCTTGCTTCACCCGATATCCTTATCTCCCTTGCTCTCTTCTCCTCTGTTTCACTCCTACCTTTCGTCCACTTCCATTTTTTCACCCTTCACGAATCCATCTCTTCTCTCTCTCTCTCTCTCTTTCTCTCTCTCTCTCTCCCTTCCTCTTAAATTCCAACCCTTAAATTCTATTCCTGTTCGATTTTCTCGAACGAGTGAACCACCAATGCTTGAGGTAGTACGCGAAATTATCTCGATGACGATTTGAAAGCGAGATTCAAATGCAGAGTTGCTAGATGTTTTAAATGCGTCGCACCTGTTACTCGCGAAAAATCGAGGGTGGCCTTCAAAGCACACGCGATGGTACGATGCATTGACCTGGTTACTTAAACGAGGGTTCGAATTATTCTGAGTAAATGCGTGTCAAAGCGATGCTCGTCGGTATCTACCAAAACAGCTCGAGATAAAATTAATAAAAAAGTATGCATAAAATTAAATAATTCAATCGATATTTGAAATTTGAGCAAGGTAGGACGAAAATATACTTCCTTACATCAAAAGTAACACAATTTAAAAAATTAAGTTTCCTAGAATATATATAGAGGAAAAATCTATTTTTTAACTTGACAAAAAATTTTAATTATGATTAACCAATAATAAAAAATTAATCAAATAATATCAGCAAAAAGAACATATATTCTTAACACGATCAAATGTCATTTTTGTCACTTTTATTTTTCACAATTTTTAAAAAATCATCTTTGAGTTGCGACATTTTGGCGACTTTTTATGAAGTTAAGTTAGTTCATTTTTGATGATTGATAGAGTAACGTTTACCCAACTCATTCATCACTATAATAACTCGAAAATCATGTTTTTTAAGTTGTGTTTGAAAAGTATAAGAGATATATTTTTATTTAAAGGAAAGGTTGAATTGAGTCTCCTAACGGTGTTATTGTTCAGTTTACTGGTTCATCTACTGTACATATTTTCTTTTTACTGTCATATGGCTTTCGAGCGATGAGAAATCGTGATATAATATAGTAGGTTTCAAAATATTCGATAAAGATCGACGTATACTGGCAGATATTCGCTAGATGAACAACGCACGTGCGGGGTCTCTTAGTAATCTCACGTCGATCAACGCGCTCTCCTCTCTATCTCTCTTGCCTTCTCTTCTCGTATAAAAATTATAAAAGTTTTTTTTTAATTGTAAGTAAATGTATATTCTTATAAAAATATAAGAATTATTATATATATATATATTTCTTCCCCTTTATTCCAAGACCTATATAGCTTCTAATTATTTTCTTATTCCCATACAGCACAGAACGTGCAGCAATAACGCTGTAATATTGCTGCAACATGCAATATTGCTGCAATGTTGCAGCATTGTTGCTGCAATTTTTGTGCTGCAGGGGTTAATTTTTCACAATAAACATTTTAATTTTATTTATGTTTATTAATGTACACAAGTTTATTATTTTACAATTTGTTATATATTTGCACGTATTTATCTATACATATTTACACATATTTTAATATTTTGCACAGTGCTCTGGCCTTCTTTACAAAAATGTACGTTCTTCCTTACGACGATACAACAGAGGTTCTGTGCGATCGTGGCCGAGTTTCTCGAAATCATCAAGTGCGTCCTTGACTTTCGGTATCCCCTTTACAACCCTTCTTTGCATTCATGGCCTCGAAAGTCTACCTTTTTACCCTCGCTTGCTGATATGACCGAAGGAACTCCAAATAAACAGGCATTTCCATGGTTACGCGCAATTACCGGGGTTGACCAACGACTAACTATCCGCCTTTGAGTTTCCACCTTGAGGACTGACGCGACATGAGCAAATCGGTCAGGGGTTTCGAAATTGAACACGGGGTGTAGGGGTCGTCGAAAAAAAAAGAAAAATACATAAAAGACGAACGACGACGCGAACCAATATGCAGTAAATTCGTAGAATCGCTAGTGGCCTGGTTTTGATCTATTTCCTTACCGCTCACCGGAACCGTCCCTTTTATAGATCATATTTATAGGAATGCTATGGCGGTCTTTCCCCGATAACATCGTCATACAAGAATGACATATGAATTTTACTTCTTTTCTACCACTTTCGGAAAGATTTTCGCGAAAAGATAAGTGTATAGATACAGCTAGTAAAAAATACCGAATTTGAATCATTTCATTTTCATTTTTTCACTTTCGTTTTGATCACAATATTTAATAATGTTTAACATCATCGTTAATAGATTATTAATGTAAATAAATTATTGATGTAAATCGAATTTCCATCAGCGTATCTATTCTTTGTAGATATATTTTTCTTGAATCGACGCGTAAATACTCATTGATAGTGATAACTTTTTTTATACCGCGAACAATAGCGTTCCAACTCATACATACCGAGAGAGTACTTCTGAATTGCTCACACACCAATACATACATATATGTACAGCCGTCGAGTGTTGGGTAGGAAAAAATCAATGATATCGATTATATTAGCAAGCATGGACTTATTCAAGTTCAAGGTCAGCATTTGTCCTTAATAAAAATTGGGTCTTTCCCAAAATTTCACGCAGATTTCCAGAATTGTCTCTATACTCGTAGATTTTGTGATGAAGCTAAAAGTCTTATTAAAGTAATTCCTCAAGAATTTCTATCTCGTGATTCATCTGCATGAGACCATCCTTTTTCCTCATTCAAATTTGTTATTTGTGATCGTACACGTCCGATCTCGTCTTGCTCTTTTTCAGTCAACTTCCAGCGCGCGCATTCACAATAGAAGCGGATGCTTTATCGTTCATGGTACCGACTGATTTGCATAATAGTGGCTGGTATACGCAAGGAATCATGTGAGTCGCATACTCGCGGATTCCCGTGGCCATGAAGATTTATGCGGTGCTTGGTTGCTCACGAATCACGCGTCGCGAACGAAGCTCGTGCATACGTCACATAGCGCGATTCTCGACATAAGAGGATAAATAAAGATATGATGAAATGTAAAAAAAAGTAAAGCTAATTTAAATGAATGTCGAATTATTGGTTAAAAAGGAAATACGATGGTCCATCTCTAGCAACTATGAAATTAACATATTTCACAAAATAATTAAAGCAAATATGAACAAATATATAAGCATTGTTTTATTATGGTTTAATGTGTACATTTATTCTTACCTCCCCCCCCGAAAGAAAAGTATCTACCATAAAAAAGATCAATACAGATTTTGAAAATAATTTTATTGTACCATTAAAATAATCATACAGACAATATTAAATACAGTATCTTTTAAAACTGTAATGTAAATACACAAAAATCTAAAATAAAGGCTCATAAACGTTCAAGCTGGATTTTTAGTGCTTAAATAATTTCGTGTGAATTTTATATACTACATATTCAATAATATAGAATACTCAAGCTGATTGCTAGAGTGTGAAAACTTAGGTTTTGCAGCATTGCTTATCAGGCTTAAACATCCTATACATCATTATTTTGATGATTATTGTCACTAATCCAACATAGTTACTTTCAAATCTCTATCTAGCTAAAATTTAGATATTTCAATGAAACCTTTCAAAGTATAGTACTTTGTGTACCTAAATATTAACGTATTTAATTGTGTGACTTGATCAAAAGCTGGGGTAAGTCGCTCACGTGCTCGAGCATTCAGAATCCGATTAATCCCGAGGAGAAAAGCGAACTCGTGGAAGGAATTGATCGTTATTCCGGCATAATTAATGGTATGCAAACGATATAAACGAATCAGGGGAATGGTTTATTCGCGCGAACAGCGGCGCGAGGAGATGAAGACCGGTTTCGTCGCCGCGCTTTGTACTCAATGATTTTTAGATTAATTCATTGAGCGCGTTCAAGTCAACAAAGCGGCTAGTTTGCTCGCCGAACAGATGAACATGATTAGTTCTTACTTACAGATTCAACCAATTACATTCAATCGCTCGTCGAGTATGCTAGCAGTTTTGTGTCCGGCTTGATTGCTTGAACGCATCCTTTGACTGTGAGTGCAAATCTGGTCCAGACGCAGTCTCTTAAAATCATGATAAATCGATTGTAATACGTTAACGTTTGTCAAAATTATTATGCCCCACTTCGAGAAATCAATTCCTCTTCGAGGAATTTATTAATAGGATAAAACCGATATAGAAAAGATATCTCGGCTTAAAATTTAAACCAATGTCGTTTTACGTTTGCCGGCTTCAATTCGCTCCGTTACGATGACCTCATTGCCGCGAGAAGAAGAGAAAACGGCGAAGTTGAAAAAAAATGCAAGAAAAAGCGTGGGTGGCAACATGTCTCGCGGCTGTAATTGCTACTGCCGAATTAAACAGGAAACGAACGGGGGTGAGGACAAAGGGGGATGAAAGATGCGAGAAGGAAAAGAATGGGCAAGAAGAGGAAACCGGTTGAAACCATCCTGCGAATCAGACCCTTCTGGATTTCTTTCCCTTCCCCCTTGCAACTCCTAACGACAAGGAAGGGTGGTTGTAGTAGTCGCACCGCGTGCCGGCTAACTCGGCATATCATTACCTCCTCACCCCCCGTCTCCGGTCCACCCATCGTCCTCCGCGCCACTCACCGCGTTCTCCTACCCCGCTGCCCGTCTCGTCCTCCTCTTCCTCTCGTCCCGGTCTCTTCACCCTTCCATCTTCTCTGGTAGCAACCTTCCGCGCTTCGATTCGCGCGGGACAGCAACTCCTCCGTCACCTCGTCATCCCCCGCCGTCTCGCAGTGAAGGCAATATGGCCGCCTTTGCACGCTGGATATATTACGGCCACGTTGCTTAATTACGCAAGATACTTTTCTTTTCAAGGGGAAGAGAAAGAGAGAGAGAGGGGGGGGAGAGAGAAGGAAACCGCACACTCTCGCTTTCCCCCCGTTCTCCTTCCTGAACCGAAGGCGTACTTTTTCGTTGGAAGTGGAAAGAGGGTAGCGAGGTCAAAAGGGTATTTTCTTCCCCTCGCATGTTCTTCATTTCTCTCTTTTGCGCTTCCTACGGCGAACAAAGTAAGACGCGACCGTCAAGGAGATACGATGAAGGATCGACGAAATCCGATCGAAAAGGCAAAAATGGAAACGAAATAACGCTGTAATACACAATCTGTTTTTATCTAAGAATAATCTTACTTATATTAATTCACACTAAGTGCAGCAATGATTATTAGGCCTGTTTTTTTAGCCTTTGCACCAGTCATCTTTCTCCCTCTTCTCTTCAGGAGGAAAGAAGAAGAAGAAAGATGAGCTGATGCAAAAATTCAACCAAAAAAAACAGGCCTATTATTGACTTGCACCTATTTAATGATAAGGTCTGTTCCTTTTAACTAAAGTTCTTGCACGGTTCATCTTTTCTCTTTTTCTCTCCAAACGTGGAGAGAAAAGGAAGAAAGATGAACCATGCAAGAACTTTAACTAAAAAGAACAGACCTTATGATAAAAGTAATAATAATAATATTAACTACACTGTTAAATATTAGTACGTTAATAATTATTAATAAGCGATGAAAATAATAAATTATTAGATACATTTTTTTACCATAAGTAATAATGCATCCTGACGACAAGGGGAGGGCGCGTTAAAAAAAGATCACGGCTCGATATCCTACTTTTGTCAATGACGTTATTTTTTGTTCGTACATCACAGCTAGCGTGATTAATCAACCCTTTAATCACTAGGTCTCGTATAGCGGCGCGTAACCTGGTACCATTCTGGGCCTCACTTCCCCCCGTATAATACACGCACATGTATCAACCATCTCGTGGGGTGCATACGACCCCCGCGAATTGCCGACGCCATGCATACGATCTCGCATTAATCAACCGCCCATCGAAAAAAAAAGTAAAAGAGATCCATAACCGATTAATTATTTAGATCACCCCGCGGTACCCCGTCGCCGGAATTCGCGCACACCCGTCGAGCTCGTAAAGAGGAAAAGACCATTACTGAAAAAAAGAATTAAAAATTAATATTTCAATTTTTTTTCCCTGCACCGACAGTGTCTCTCGTGTTCTCTCACGAGCAGGAAGGATACGACGGCAGGAGGAGGCAGGCGGAGGAGAAGAAGAGAAGTGGGCGAGCGGATATACATGAGGAAACGCTCAGGGAGTACTCTCTTTCTCGCGCGCAACGTAAAGCGTTAAAAATAATGCGCGCGTAAAAAGACTACGCCAGCTTTTGGGTTGGAAAAGGGTACGCGAGTAACGCCAACGAGGAAGTTCACGGTTTAAAGTAAGGGAGCATAAATAATAGAGAGAAAAGGGGAAAATAAGCGAGAAAGATAAACCGAAGATACACGGTTATCTAAGGAACGATGTAAGGTAGAGCGAGGTCAAACGAGAGGCCATTAACAGGCCCTACGAAAGGTACAGAAAGGTATCCGAGAACGAAAGGCGCGTCGCATGATTTCGTATTCCGTAAGGCGCTTTCGTCGGCCCGATTCGTTTTACTGTAGACTCTTGACCGACTCTCTCACACCCATATTTATAGTTGCGCGTACGTTTCTGCTGAAATATTTAACTAAAATCAATCTTGAAATATAAATACAGTATTGAAAACGTATTTTGAGAATCAATTTCATATTTGTTACTCTATAAGTATTTGTAATTTAATTAAAATTCGCGGTTTTTCATCGAGCAACTTGAATGAAGAATACAGCCTGAATTTTTTTCTTTCAATAATGACAGTTCACAATGATCCTGTTCAACAAAAAATGATTTTTTTTTTAATAGAAACCACAATTAAAATGGGGAGCACAGATTCTTGTATAACGCATAATGCATAAGAAAATCAATCAGATATTATCAAAAAGTTTTTCTTAACTATCTCGTCACTGCATCTGTCGTAACAATAGGACTCCAATTCTCATTCTCGCTTTTGGGCTATTGCTTTAATATTCATGATTGTAGACGTACCGTAGAAAGTAAATAAAATCTATAGAATTTCGAGGGATTTGTGGTAATTCGAATCTCACAAATTAAAATTCGGAATGAATTAGGATGGAAACGTGGGGCACAGTCACATGCGAGCTATGCCGGAACAAAATGTTAATAAAATTAGTTTTCATCTCTTTTCTGAATATCGAAAAACCTGTCAAATGTAAACAGTCGATCTTTTTCTCGATACAAACGTACGCACGTTTATACATATATCTAAAATATCAATTATTTTAATCGAAAAGTGATGAGATAGAAAGATCAACAGTTGGATTTAGAAAATAGTTATATATATTAGTTAGATATCTTTCTTTTCTATATAATACTTCTAAAATGTAGCCTTGATATTTTTGATGCTGTTAAAAATAAATTTCATATACCTATCCTTGCAGCTTTTAGAGATCGTTTGAAAACGTGGGACATCGAACTCTTTCCTAAAGTAGAGGCCGAAGTACAAGGAGCGACACACGAGGCGAAAGGATTTATCCCTGCCATCCACGGACCCACGGATCTATGCCACGGAGGGGTTGAAAAAAAATGGGTTGGGTGATGGTGGGTGAGTCACTACTATCGGTTGGGGTGATAGTGCCTGGGGTGGGTGCAGACTTTTTATCTACAGGGATTTACAGAGCAAGAGTTTAGGTTCGGTTGCACCCGCGTGTCTAACCCTAGCCAGCAATACGAAGGTCGACCCACAAAAGAAAGAAAGAAAGAGAGAGAAAGACAGAGAACAATGAAAATTATTCATGATATGCGAACAACTTTTGTTCGCGTACATATGCAAGATCGATTCGATGAATAGAGAAGGGTCAATCACAAGATTTACTCCGAAAATAACTATACACCTATGTATTTCGTGTATACAATATCTTGAGTATGAGGTCAATTGAATGCGATATTTCTCAGTTGCTCAATTCTTACAGTAATTCATTTCATTTTAACCTCCTCGACACTCAACAGAATCGAGACACGGGGTGATCGCGATTGAGTCACGATACGCCGTTGAAGCATTAAGGATAAATGATATAAGTTGATATGGATAAAGTTGATACGACGAGAGATAGAGTACTTATTGCTAGCTCAATACTTTTTCCGTGAAAATGTGCCAAACGTTTGCATAAGTTACGTATGAATACGTCGTGGTTGATTTTACGAGCGCGATCGATATTAAGGTGGGTTTAAGGTAAGAAAAAAATTATCTCGCCGGAAATAGTGGCTGTTGGAGAAGCTTTTCGTGGAAATTATCAAGATGAGAATTCCGCCGGTAATCAAAGGGTCAGGAATAAAGAGGATCAAAAAAATAGCCTCGGTAAGGCCTAGCCGCAATTGCGCAGTTTACCCAGCAGCCACCGACGCTATTCTTATTCGCGAGAGGCGACGCGGCGGGCGGTTCTTCCTCGTTAGGTCAATTGCTAGAAAGAATAAAAGTTTGGATGAGTCTTCGGCGCGATGCCGTTTAACATTTCGTAATCAGAACGCACGTCGTCGGTCGAGGGAGAGGCAAGTCGAAAAAAGTATCCTGTACTCCTTTTTTTCAAGACACTTTTTCAAGATATGTCCGTTCTCGTGAAGAAAAAAAGAAAAAAATATTACAAAGAATTAAAAATGCACCCCTCTCCCTCCCCCCACGATATTTTTCATTCGCCACCCTACGTCCCGACCCAGGGCCGCTAAGTCGGCGGCAAAACCCCGCGCGTCTCGCGAAGTAATTTCGCTTAAAAACGTAATTAGTGTGCGTCGAGATGGGGTTGAGAGAAAAAAATCGTTAGGGGTGGCCGAGTTTTTTTTCATGGTCCGGGACGCGGACCGGGGTAGCGGTGCGTTGCACGAGGGTGCCCTACGGTATGGAGCAGGATTGCCAGCTCGCTTGGGGTTCCACCCTTAGCCCCTCGCTTCACTTTGCTAGCGTGCATCTCTCTCTCTCTCTCTCTCCCCCCCTCTCTCTCTCTCTCTATTTCTCTCTTTCTTTCCCTCTCTTTTTCTCTTTCTGTCCTGATCAAATCTTCGGGGTGAACTTCTCGAGTGGAGTGTGGCCTCACAGAGTAACTAGGCCGTGGGCCGTATCGAGCTGCTTCTGCCTTACCGTAAGAAAGTTGAAAGGATAAAGGATAAGAGGGCGAAAGAGACCGAGCTGGAGCATCGGTAGTCTAAAGGCTTAGGATACTCACATGCAAGAGATCCGGGAATGCAAGAGATCCGGGTTCGATCGCGGGTCGAGGTTAATATTTTTCGCAATAAAATTATATATTAACAGATTTTAATATGTCATTGATCAGCATTATCAAGATCGTTCTAAGATGTTTATAAGCATCGAATTGTTAAATAGCTAATCAATTTAACTTGTGATATTACTGCGATAGTTCAATGGAGTTCGCGTTTCAAGACCAAAAATCATTTCAGCGCGTAGTTTAACCTTTCATGGTCACCTGGGTCAAAATGACCCGAGCATTTTGTGAAAAATTTAATTTTAACACTAAAAAAAATCACGTAAAGGTAAAATTTTTTTGCAGTTATGAGAACCTCGAGGCTACGATCATGATTATCAATAATCACGATTATCAATAACATCGCAATGAGATGATATTACAGAAAATATATGGAATTCGTGAGTGGGCGTGACCCTTTGACATCATTTTTACGATGCCCCAAGTGTTACGCGGTCGTGCAATTCCCGTGACATCCTCTCTCAATCGAGAGCAGATCGATTTGACACAAAAAGCCCGATACGCCGCGAAACCCCTACACCTCTTGAAAGCCACTCCGAAATCATTCTGATGTATTATCCCGCGATGCGTGTCAGTGATTTTAATCCCATCATGTATATACATTCGTCATAAGTACAACACTCGTATACGGATAGAGTAATGATATGAGAATTTCTTTCCTTTTTCCTCATAATCTTTTTTGCGAATTATCCTGATGTATCCGCGGTGTCGTTAAAAGTTCATTATACTTTATGTGTCACCTGCTTTCTTTCTTTATCTTCTACATCCCGCGTAAGCGCCATGCGAATGGAACGCGCCGTATAACAAAAGAAAATAAATTTTCGGTAAAAGCAAAGTGCTATCGGGCTCCGGCATAAACACCCCGTCGAGCGTGCAACACCTGAGGCCAAGACTTATGCGCCTGTCTGACAGAGAAAGAAAGAGAGAGAGGGTGAGAAAGGAAGAAAGAGGAGAAGCAGAATCACTAGTTTTAACATTGGATTTACGTACGCACTCGGATTTCTTTATTACACATCTGAACATTATCCAAGTAACTTGGATAATATTCAAACAACGACTACTGTTATTTATTTACGTTATATATAGTCATGATAATTCAACGTTGTTTAAAAATCGATAACGTGAAGTCTGTTCATTTCCAACGATCCCACACATCGTTTTACGATCAACTCTGATTGAACTCCGTAATACTGTCGTAAATCTGTTTTTTCAATCATTTTCCACATAGAGACAAAAGCTTCAAGCAATTGTACGAACAAAAGCGCGACGTGAGGACTGATTGCGAAGTTTATAGAGAAATAGATCCTGGAAAACGAACCCTTAAATTCATTTACGCATCTCGTTTTTATGGTTCACGGCATCGAGGTATACATTCGATAGAAGCAAACGGATCTATAAAGAAAGAGAGAAAGAGAATACATAGCATTTAAGTGAATACATAATATTATAGTAAATTTTAAACAATACGTAATAATAAATGTAAAGTCATAAAAACTAAAAATAAAAAAGTAATATAATTAAAAAATAGAAATAAAATAAAGAATGAAGAACAAAGAAAGACAGAAGGAAAGACGAAAAAGGAAGAAGCGTAGCTTTTTCAGAATCGCGGCGGTTGTAGAAAGAAGGAAAACGGAGGAGGGAGATGAAGAGAACCGGGCTGATTGAAGTTGGCACGATGTTTAATTCAACGAAACCGAAGACACGCCCCGCTAACTGTGGAGCGAGACTCGACCTCGAGGAAAACCCCGGCGGAGCCCTTCGGGCGCGATACTTCTCTTTCCTTTCCTTAAATCCTCCTCCACGGTAATTGCTTCTCTTCTTCGGCAGCCCGAGCACAAGCTCGCGCGTTTTTAGAGCAGTCCGGAGTAGTCCTATTGATAGAATGACTGGTCATCAGGTAAATCGTTAATCAGAGATTTACACCTTCGATAAGGGTCATCGGCGATGCCATTACTGTTTCAACGTTAGCCAGCGAATGAAATTTTCTCTTCGAAATTTTTTACCACGAATTGTCTAAAATGTTGAAGTTATAAAGCCGGATTCGATTAAACCAATTGTGAGTGCAAACAATTACTAAAGTTTTGCCATTTAAGCCTATTTTCATTTTTTTTGCAACAGAAGCATTCGTTGTAACATTAGTATAAACAAATCGATTTCTCACCTTACGATTAATGTATGAAAGATACAATAATTCGCAAAGAAAACATGCCATCGCCATCGACGGGACTGCCATTTTGTGTCGGGTGCAGCAATTACCGAGGTTGCATTGCGACGCTTGCTCACAACGCGCATGTCCTCGGAAGTAAAAGGGTTAAAAGGCTTCCCCTCCTCTACGCGAAGAGGGAAGATCTTCATGACACAGAGACGCGCGTACGTCCGTATACTTTTCCCGTATATACATATCCTGATAGCAAAATGTTAACAATTTGAGACCAAATTGGCAACAAACTCCATCAGATTTTGACTACAAAACCATAGCCATTTGTGTCCGCATTTGGCTATGGATTTGGACAAAGTCTGTGATCTTGACAGGCTATGCCAGCAGATTGGTGGCAAAAACCGAGCAGAGTCTGCTCGAATCAGGTTCTACTCTCAATCTGCTCTCAATCTGCCGTCAGGTTATGCAAGACTTTGCTCGGTTTCTGCTACCAATCTATTGGCATAGCATATCTAGCAGACTTTGTTATATTTCTGGCTAATTTGCTGACAATGTCAGATAATACAAATTCTGTGTACAATTTGGTGCCTTTCCGCAATCTAAAATTGGTAGCAGGCTCTGTTCAAAATCTGTCTCCGCTTTGCTATCAGGGTACACAATATCGGCAAACATGCCGCGGTTGAGAAAAGCACGTCAAACTTGCTGCAATCAGACTATGAATTGCTGAATTTCCCCGATTATTCGGTTCTATTTCAATCAATCACTGTACAGCGAGTTCATAGTTATTGGCTAAAATAGAACTGAGTAATCGGGAATTATAACCGGCAACCCGTGGTTTGATCCAGGTTTTATGCGGATTTTCGACCGCGTCGGCACCGCATATTTTTTATTAAGCCTTTCTCTCATCATCCCAAGTCTCAACTCGTTCACCCCGCGCAACATGGCACCTTCCGACACGCGCATCCCTCGAACGCGTAACCCTTTTTTCTTCTATTCGACCGCCGTCGACGCCGATGAAAAAAGCGATTCGGATGGGACATTTGGGGGACGGTCGTGTGTTTTTCACACAGTGAACCATAGTCGAAAACTCGTGGTAGCAGTAAGAAAAAGTTTTCACGGAGAGTCGAGACAATGACAGAGGCACAGCTGGTTAAACGCAAAAGGATTGCTAATTAACATAAAAGGGCACGATTACACGGACGCGGGGCAGAATCGGATCAGATCGGGCTAGCTGGCAAATGATAGGTATTTTTGCTCGCTGAAATTACGTGTATGCAGAGATGAGTAGCTCGCTTCTGCACAATGCATCACGCGAATAAAAATGGGAACCCTCTTAGTGGAGAATAGAAACGAGGGCATTTGTTTTGTAGTAAAAACATACAGCGAAAGCCTAATGTTTGTTTGTGCGAATAATAGTTTGCTTTTATTGCGAAGCAGTTACCCGATGTATGAGATATCTACTTGATGAAGAACAACAACGCTACCAAATAATTACCATACGCAACTTATACTTCTTTTCGCTCTAATGTCTATTTATTAGTTTAGAAGTTTCTTATTCGTAAAAGTCGATGTATTAAATACTTTTATTTATTTCTTCTGAAATATTTACTATCATCATGTATATTAGCATTATAGGAACATATTTCGGACATTGTAGCACGTGTATTAATAAATTTATTAGTTATATTGGTCAATAAGATATCGGTAACGTTAAACCTACATTTTGTACTTCCCTTTTGAGTCTATTTTTAATTTCTTTAAAGATTTTTTGTGCTTTATCACATATTTTCAAAAATAGAAAAAAATTTTTTGTTCAAAAATAATTCATTTTATAGGGCTCATAAACAAATATTAACGCGACTTTTTGCCAGAGTTGATGAGTAATTTTATAAAAAATAAGAAATTATTTTGTATTTTTGTTTCAGATGAGTATAAAAAATCCATTGTTTCTTCAAAAAAAATTCCGTAAAATTATCTTACTTTTTAATGTTCACACTAGTCTCCCTCCTTAATAATTGTTTCACGATTTTGTGTCATGTGACAGTGCATAATTTTATTTATTTTAAATATGTATAGTTTTTTTAATTAAATCTATATATACTTTATTAAATAAATAAAATTATACATTGTCATATGACATAAAAACGATTATTAAGCGATTTACCAATAAATCGATAACTTGTTGATGCACGTGCTATGGTGACTGAAATTATTTACCGGAAAAACGCCAAAAATCTCTTTATTATGTTGGAAGATAAATCAAACGGGAATATACGTACCTATATATGATCGAATGTACGTGTGAAGTTGATCAAAATAACGATCAAGAGGGTAACCAAAAAATTGTCAATGGAGTTATAAAAGTGGGTTCCGTGGCCTTTCGTCGCCTCTCTCTTATGTCCCCCTCTGTCCCTGGCCGCAAAAAAAATTAGACGCGGGGTCGCCAGCCCTGAAACACGAACGACAGTGCATTATTTATGTCATTTGAAATAGCACTACGTCAGAATAGCACGCGCGCGTCTTACTTTTAGAATAGTGATTTTTTTTAATCAATATATTTTATATTAAGATAAAATTATCGTAAGAAAAGTTTAAAATTTTCAAGTGTGAAATTCTAAAAATTATGTACCTGTTGTGTGTATTCTTGAATATAATATTTCTTTTCAACACGCTTGATATTTTCTTATTTTAAAACATACAATTTTTAAATAAAATTATTGTTAATCTTGTGTCCTGTATGAATATTTTATATTATAAACTTTACGTAACAGAATTGGAGGATAACAATTGGGAAACGTTTAGAAATAATTGTCACGAGAAAAATATCAAGACCGAACCAACCGTTATCGTTAGAATTATTTTATAGGGCTATTCTAATTTTTGGAAACCGTTGCGCCATTCACCCTCCGACATATGAAACGCGTCATCGATTTCGTTTGCGCGTTCAACTTTCTCACTTTTCCTTTGTCTTCGTTTTCACAGCATTATTCGATCGAAAAAAAAAAAGAAAAAACGTGATGATTGTCGTGGAATAAGAAGAAACCGCCTTGCGCATAAGAGAAGAGAAAGAAAGAAACGTGGGCTTCGCTGGTGTTCATTCTTGCAAATGCCGCGGTAACTGGAGAAAGAAATGTGCTCGTTAAATTATAACAGCCATCAAGTTTCGCTTCCGGATAAAAGCGATGTAACAGAATGTGGAAGAAGGAGGGAATGTGGACAAGAGATGGGGATGAAAATAGAAGAAAGGAGAGAGAGAGAGAGAGAGAGAGAGAGATCGCACGACAGAGGGTGGCTCTATATGCATACGAGAACATTCAGGTGTCAATCAAGGTTCAGGATCTTTGGGGTCTTGAACTCGGAGCACATATGCGATTTTTCCACTAAAAATTTACGTATTCATTCACACGAGGAACGCTCTCGCGAATGGAGAGCGTTTTGGTAGAGTAGATTAGAAGAGCGGAAAGAGAGTTCTGTTTGCTTTTTCATCACTCTTGACTTCATATTCGAGAGCATATTTTTTGCGCTAACTGTCACGCATTGTTAACATCAAATCGCTTTTTTTTTTCATTTTTTTTACGCCGTCAATAACGGTGGGAAGGAGGAAATGCCTGCAGCATGCATCATGAAACAGGAAAGTTTCGCGATTTCAAACGAAAACACATACGAATCTGCGATTACATTCACAATCTGACGATTGTTAAGAAGTTCTTAGCAAATTATTTTTCATTTATATTCTACAAGCTATTGTTGGTATATGTATAATAATGAATATTCCATTTTGTATAATCAAATATACATTATGTGAGTTATGCATACACATATAAAATGCATAGAAACATCAAATTTTAGAGATTTTTTAGCGTCATATTTTTAAATTATTTGTAAACTTATTCACTTTTTAAGGATTTTAACCCAAAATTAAATTTTTTAAACTATTCTCATACGTTTTATTTTATATACTTTTTAAAAAGATATATCGAATATATTTACATATTTAAGAAAATAAAGATTTTGTGTATGTGTGCGCGGACGTATATGTTGGTATAATATAATAGATAATGTTGATACAATAAATACTTTTCCTTAGGGTAATTAATTTAATTTAAAGAAATAATAATAATTAAGGCTCCTTATATAAGAATTTTCTTCTTTCTAAATTTAAACTTATAATTTTAAATAAGAGAGTTAAATAAGTTAAAGAGTATAAAAAGAGGATTGTAAAGGATAGAAAATTACATAATACAATTCTCAAATTTTAATAACTGCGTATGATTTATTACAGTAATATTAGCATCGCACACACTCTCACACACAACAACAAATAGTAACACGTAACGAATATTCTCATATGAAATCTCATATGAAACCGTAATAAATTCCCTCGTAGACTTGAGAGATGGAATCGACAAAACGCTGGGCAATTGACATTAGTAGAACCAAGACCCCGACGGATTAGATCTTTTTACATTCTTTGCGATCAGCATTGGCTGGCCAGTCACAAACGAGATTAATGGTATGGAAAATCAAACCATTCGGACAGTGTGATTTCATCGGTTTACCATGGACGCAGACAAAGTACTGCAAAAAAATATGTAATTATTATGTAAGAGTTACGTCGGTAAATTTGATTAAAACAGATTCTAAAAATCACAATTTGATGTCGCATAAAAAAGCTATTTTGAAAAAATACTGAGAGAAAAAATTTGCTATGAGCGCCAATCCTGCTGTCATAACAGCAAATTCCATTTGCAAATACAGGGCAAATTATTTGCGGGTGTAAAAGAAATATTTATTCTTTTTCGTCCTCGCTACAAAAATCATTTGCAACAGATGCAAAATATTTGTTAAATATTTGTCAAATATGCACATTTGTTTGCTATATATACATCAAACAAATTAAATTTTGTAATTTCTTTCGCATTTATAGCCAATCTTTTCCTTCCCTGCATGAGAAGGAATGAGAAAACATAAAAAGAAGGTATGTTAAGGCATTTTTGCCCTCGTGTATCTTAAATAATCATTAGAAATATATATTGTTTTAAAGATTGTACTTTTTAAAAATATTTTAGTATTTACGAGCGTACCTCAGAACAGTCTTTGCTAGGGATCATCATTGTCTGGTCGTTGCAAACAATTTCGTTTTTATCGTCGGGCCTTGACGTAGACTGCGTAGGACGAGGTACTTTGGTTGTTACGTCGGGTTTCGAGGTGGGTTCGGGATTCGGGGGGGGTTTCGGTTTATCCTCAATCGAAGATGGGGTACTAGGTGGCCTGTCCCATTCGGGCTGAAAATCATGATTATTATATTCAATTCTTACATTCTTGTAATAACAAAATATTTTTCACTATTTGGATATGTAATATTTGAACATACAGCGTGATTTCTCTCTGTCAATCAAACTCAATCCAATAATTGATAATTATCTTGTCAAGTAATAGCTATATAGTTAATATCTATTACTAACTTGTAATTTGACAGTCAAAGAGAAATTAGAGATCAATAAAGTAAAGCTTTCGCCACAGATAATTCTACGGGTTGAACTAATCGCCGATTAAATTAATCGGAGTCTCAGTCTCTCATAATATTAATTAAATAACTTCTTACCCTAGGAGTTGTGTTGTAAGCTTTGGGTGTTACTGTGTAGCCCTTAAGATTGTTGAAGATTGTGTTTATGAGAGGATTCGAAGGACCGCAGAGTCCTTTAAAGTCGTCCATGTCGCAAGCCCAGACCATGGCACCGAGGTATTTCTTCTCCTTGATGAAATTCATCTTATGAACAATACTGTCCGCATCCTCGTAGCCAATCCATTGGGGACTTTTTCCTCCTGCTGATCAAAACTTTCTAATAATTCAAACTATTGCAAAAATTGTACAAATGAAAAAGTTAATTAACCTGATGAAAACTAAATAATAACATATATTTTGTAAACAGAAAATACAGAAACAAAATTTTTATATAGAATAAGTGCATCATCAGGGAGACTAGGATCGATTCTCATACGGGGTTGATTGCCAAAAACCTACATAATACATGGACGACCATTGGGCATCCGAAGGACATCCTGAGCGATCCGAATATCGCCCATTTCATGCTCCAAATATGTCCCAAATATGTATTCAAATATGATTGCTTGAAGAGCGCCCAATGGATACAGCAATAACTGTCCATTTGTCTCTCATTTGACTCCCATTGAGCACTCATTTTAGGGGATTTACAAAAATGATTCATATTTAAGACTTATGAATTTTTTTAAACTGAAGTTTTATACGAAGTATATTTATAAGCAGGGCTGGGTACATTTCAAATATTTATATTTGAAATACGGTTTGTATTTTGTATTTCAAATACTTTAATGATGTATTTTGCCCTGTCTAAAGTATATATATTAACGACTGAATGTTCTAAAAAAATAAGAGTTACTGTCTCTTCTAGAAACTCTGCAAGTGAAATAAAATTTCAGATTGTTATGCATAAATTCAACTAAACTGCAATGTTTTACGTCATGAATCTCATTGTTTTAGGTATCGATTCATGAATCAGGTTGTAAATATTAATTAAATTATTTTGAGATTAAATAATCAAATGATATAATAATATCGATAAATTCATTTTTTCATACTACAAAAATGTGGAAAAGAAAGTATAGGGTTCGATTTAAAAATAATTTGACTTTAATTTATTTACTAAAAAATAAACAAATTTAAAACTCAAATTTTATTTGATCCCATTCACATTATAATTAATTAATGCTTTTGAAAAATAAAACTGCGATCAAAATAATACATATTTCGATTTAATAAAATTGAATTATCGAACAATATTTTTCTAGGCAATCACATTCTCTAGTACATTTATCTTGTAATATTTATACTATTTTCTACACTTTGTCAGATTTTCAAAAACAGTTACACGTCATTTCGAGAGATTTTCGAGAGATCATATGAGAAATTTTTATTCTTCTAATGTCTACAAAAATTAAACTTACCTTTGTACATATAAGGTACTTTACCCACGTCATCGTAGTCCTTAGTCCATCCGTTTTGATTCGGTTGTTGAAGTTCCATACAGATCTGTAGAAGAAGTAGAAAAATTTTGACGTAACAAATGCGCCTGCTGACATCGCTCGACTCTTTCGCTGATTTTAGCTGTTTACAGATAGATCATTTACCTCGTAATAGGATATGAATCCTTGAGCCCCAGTGTAATTGCCGGGTTCGCCGCCACCGGCTTCCTTGTTGATGTAAGTACCAGGTTTGAAGTTGTTGTTGCCTTGGCTGAGAGTGAAGCTACGTCCATACAACGGGATTCCTACGACAAGTTTGTTGGCGGGACAGCCTTTTTCCTCCCAGATTTGAAGACCATCGTGCTGAAATAATGGCAATGCTTCCATATAAATGTCTTCCGTATATATGTCTTTTCAATAGAAAAAACTTGTAGGAAGAATACCACGTTCAGTTTCTCGTAGGCGTATTGATCATGAGGCCTCCTGTAGAGTGGGCTATGAACATCAGCGAATCCGCCCCAATTGCCACGGAGATCATAAGTCATAACGTGGACGGCATCGACAAATCTGCAAATAAAATAATAAGTAGAAATAAAATAATAATAAAGTAATAATTGAAAAACAGTGCCCGTCAAAAATTCCGGGCCATCTAAATAATTTCTAAATAGTTCGAGATATAGGATTGAAACAAAATGGCACTTTTCGACTCAGTTTAATCCGCTTTACCTATTCACGAGCGCTTTGTAAAAACTTACTGGACATCCTGTATATATTTTATTAGAGTATGAATAATATATATAGCAAAAAGGAACTCACGTGCATAATTCTGGCACATGGTACCCCTCGTTGAGTCGGAACATGGGTACCGGCACTGCCATCGTGATTTCCCAGCCTTTGCCAGCTTTGTCAAATGCGGTTCTCAGTTCTTGAACGAAGTAGAAAAAGTTGTTCTTGTCGTTGAAACTACCACCTCTATCAGTAGCAGCCGGATATTCCCAATCAAGATCCAAACCATCAAACTTATACTTGTGCATGAATTCTACCAAAGAAATCAGAAATTTTATTAAATCCTTTCATATTCAATTCGCGCCATCCACACTCCCGAGACAGACGAGTTGCGTCTTTTTCGACTTTGCTTTTAAAGTAAACATATTATATTCAAATATATTAGACATAACAGGCAAATTTTTCTACAATTTCCACGCACCAATATATTCAATCTATTTAGAATTATCAAAGTTCATAAATGTTGCGATAAAAGAAGAAATTTCTTTTTTTAGTAATTCCATGTATAAAACATTCTCAAACTATGGAATTATGCTTACCAACGGCGCTGCTGATTAATGAATCACGTTTGGATTTGTCGCTAACCATTTGGCTATATTTTTTACCACCCTCGCCCCAGCCACCAATCGCGACCTGGGTCTTCAGAGAGGGCTGCTTCTTCTTCAGAGCAACGAACTTACTGAAGCCACATTTTTCAACATCGAGTTCCTCATCGAGAACGAGAACTCCCCAGGTGACGTTACTCACGCCGATGAAGGAGTAAATGACGTGAGTGCACATACCAGTAGGAATATCATCGATGCCATAACTACCTACACCCGGACGGTGGATAGCCCAATTGCTAAAGTAGCAGACCAACCTTGGAGACACTGAAATATACATATATCATTAATACTCCACGTATCTAAATTAATTATTACTGTTATCGATAATTTATAGATAACATATAATTTATAGACTATAAATTATAGATTATAAATTATTCATTATAATTCATTATTTATTACTTATTAATTAATGTTTTCAATTATTATTAGATAACTCGGAATATAATGATTTTTAATTTATTGTCAATACTTTCCCTATCGATTTTGTTTTCTGAAAACTATACGACATAAAGAAATTATAGAAATAAAGACAGGAAAATAAAATGCAATGCAAACGAAAAGCAAGATCGTGAACAGCCTAAAGTTTTAATGCGATATTTTACAATAATACGAATTGGCATTTCATGCGTTAATTTTATCTTGTTCTTAAAAGTAAAACGCACCAGCTGTTCCGTATGCTAGAAACGCCAGGAACGAAAGTAGAGAAAACAATAACTTTTTCATTATGGACGTCGTCTTGAAATCTGTAATTAGAAAAAAATAGAATTTAGGAAAATAATATAAATATAAGTAATCTCAAGAAAACAAACACAGTTCATTATGATGCATTAGACTTCTCGCAATAATTACTTTAAAATTCGATGTTCCTGAATCTTTCTGAATTATTTCTAAATCTCCTGCATTTCTTCGGCTTTTTTTATATAGCTTTAGGAAAATATAATGTTACTTCAACGCGTACACATGCACGCATAAAAAATGTGTAATCTGCCTATTTTTTTTAACTATTTATGGTAAAAAATGAGGGAAACTTTTCACAATGACCTTGAACTTGATATATATTATCAATATATATTGTTGGCTAAAAATTTAAGACTATTTAATTGAATAAATATCTTCACCCTCGTTCCGAGCTGTGGGGCAATGCGTGCATAAAATGGAAAACAAAGACGCGGGCGACATTTGTATTCGAATAATCACATGTTTGTGATATGAGTCTGCGAGTACTTCGCAGCAGCCTCATAGAGATATAGTTAAGAGTATCCTCGCGTACTAGCGATATCGTGTTGGTTACTTTGCCGATGGCGAAATAACGGTTCGATCCGGCTGGACGGTATTAATTAATGTTTTGTTATTCGACATTGATTACGGCTCTGCTCTGATCAGTAACGGTGATTCTCTTATGAGAATCTCGGATTTTTCGTTTTGATATGGTAATATCAGCCCGTGAAGTCTCGTGCCTCTATACACAGGCACCTCCGGTCTGACCTTCGTTTAGGCTATCGAAAATGAAGCAAAGGAACCGAGCGAGAGATATTTCTGTCCATGCTTCGCGAAAGATCACAATAAAAATTTCCGAAATATCAATGTAAAAAGAAAAAAAGAAAATAATAAGTGAAAATAAAATCGAAGCGATGCGTATTTCGTGACAAAAATTGCCGCTCTGAAAATTCGAGAACAGAATGTTTTAACGAAACGTTACGGGGAATAACTATCGTCGATTCGCCTGAATGTTAAGTGATAACAAAGAAAATGTGAATGACAAAGAAAAGTTTGAGACAAAAATTTTGATAGTCACTGACTCATGCGTTCGTCACGTAGGTGGGTGTGACATAGGTGTTGACCTTCGTTTCGGTTTTAACAAAGGAAAGAAAGTGCAAAAAGAAATAATTAGGAACAAAACGAAAGAATGGAGTGGACGCTTCATAAGCGATTGTCGACGAAATTCAACCAGATTCGCGCGTGGGCATCGTCCGACGTTAACGGTGTTTACGATATCGCTAATAACGAAAGTTGTTATTAGAAACGGGATCCGCAAAATTAATGATGAGAGCAAATTATAAATGCGAGAGCAAATCTTTCTTAATATTCACATACAAGTGTCCCAAAATTCGAATTATTGCAGCGTGAAACTTCGTGAAAAATTAAGTAATAAAAGGGTAAGCCATTTTTTTCCATGAAGTAATTTGTTAAGTATAATTATGTTTAAAGTTTGATTAATAATAAGCGTTGGTTAAAAAGTCGTTTGTTCGTATGATATTTATACAGTTGTCGTATTGCAAAATGATTAGTGAACAGTATACTGTCCAATAATAATTTATACAGCTGTGTGAGTCGTATGGCAAAATGATTATTGGACAATATACTGTCCAATAATAATTTATACAGCTGTGTGAGTTGTATGACAAATGGTTATAACCATTTGTCATACGACTCACACAGCTGTATAAATTATTATTGGACAGTATATTGTCCAATAATCATTTTGCCATACGACTCACACAGCTGTATAAATTATTATTGGACAGTATATTGTCCAATAATCATTTTGCCATACGACTCACACAGCTGTATAAATTATTATTGGACAGTATATTGTTCAATAATCATTTTGCCATACGACTCACACAGCTGTATAAATATTACAGGGGCAGTTTAAAAATATCGCAACGATTATATAATATTCATATAATATATTTAGGATATTTTTACTGTGTGTGTGGAATATGAATAGTAATGAATAATTTAAAAAAATCGTGATAGTTCAGAAACGTTATAATAAAATAATTGTATAATTTTCGGTATAAAGTTATATCTCATTATATTATCGATTGAAAAATGTGTTTCATTTATAAACAGAAATAAGATTGTTGAGATTAATGAAAAATAACTTTAACGAAAATTATATAATTATTTTATTGTAATATTTCTGAATTATTTTTACTAATACAAACTTATTAGCATTTTTTCATAAAAATAAGAAAAGGATGTGATTCTACATATAAAAATTTGACAAAAATGTAGACTAAAATTAAGAAAAGAATAAAAATACTTTTCATTTTCTTACAAAAATTTAATACTGAAAGATAATGATTAATTACTTATTTATTTTGTTGTTCAATGCTTTTAATATTCGAAATCAATTTTCAATTAAATTGGCTATTAAGGGGCCTTTTTATTCTGTAACTCTTAACGATTGTAACGTTACAGTTACAGAATAGACCCCTAAATTGGGTTTCTGTAAGGATTAAACCGTTGTTAGTCAATACATATTGTTAATACATCAGTTTTTACTAACTTAAGTTAGTATTCTTATATTCCTATTGAAATACACGCACATGCATGCACACATTTCTCAGAACTTGTGTTATTCATTTATGAAAATCTTTATCTACGCAATCTTATATATTATACGAAGTCAGACTGTTATTTTGTTTTCAAAGAAGACAGATCTTAGAATCTTGGACTAATCGGCTGTCACGGAGCTATGAGGAATTAATCGTAGACAACATGGTATTTAGATAATCGGGAAGAAAATCGGCAGTCAAGTCGAAGCTGTCCATCCAACTTCGATTTTTCAACGTTTCTATTGATTACTCTTATCATTGTGTATGTTTAACAGTGGAAATTACTGACACATCATTAATAAGATCCACCGACTAATTCAAGAATCGCTTGTGTTACCGGCTTGGTCGCTGCGTCGATTTTACATTAGCGTTTCGCTGGAAATATCGCGGTAACAAAACTCTCGCGCCCGTTCACAAATATCCTTGTCGACAACTCCAAGATACTACCGAAAAACACGCTCGTTTACAAAAACGTTCCATCGAGAACTATGCGGTGTACCTCGCGAAAGAGAGAGCGAAAAAGAAGAGTACTCACCTGTGTAGCGGAGAGATATCTCGGAAAAAGCAACGAAGTTGCGGGTTTAAGTCCATATATACCCAGGTGAGCCTCATTAGAATGCAGATGCGGGGGTCTCCGCACGATTGGCTGGTTCGTCGACCCTGTGCCTCCCGTCAACGTCCAAGCACCGGCGACAACGACGACGACGAGGACTTCCGTGAAGTTGGCACTCGACTTTTATCAATTCAGATTTCAAAGGATGTTTCTTGAGAATTTTGCCTGTAGATGACTGTAGTAGTCATATTTTCATTATTTCGTTTACACTTGAAAAATAAAAATGCTATCGATTTTTTAAAAAACAGGTAAGAAACTTTTTTTAGTTACAGCTCAAATGGCACAGATTCATATATGAAATCGTTTGTAGTTGTTTGCAGTTAAAAAATAAGCTTATAATCGATTTTTTTAAAAACAGCTAGGAATTCATTTTAAATGAAAAAGTAAATGACATTATATTCTCATTATAAATCGTTTGTTATTTGAAGTAATTTTCCGGTTGTTTGTAGTTGAGCCGTTTAAAAGTTACAACAAATTAACAATAAAACTAAAAATGTGACTTTGCTAATTTTTGAGATCAACATATGTTAAGGTCATGAAAATCAATGAGGTTGTCGGTGTTATGCAGTTTTACCAAAATTGTCGTACGACACATGAAATATTAGCCTCATGCCTGTTCTTCTTGGTTGTATCGTAGAACTGCCTAAATACTGTGCTACCGCGGGCTTTTAGAGTTTGAACCCTAGGACAAGGTTTTGGCGCCTTTATACACTGCACTACGCTGCACTGGCTACACCTATGTCGCCAATATAGAGCTAAAATAGCCCACAATTGTTTATACTTGGCTGTATTGTATTAGCTCGTCACGCATGTAAAATTTGAATCTTGCAAACTTACGATGCCGTCCCATATATGATACAGATTTTTCGTGTAATACGTATCGCATATAACCCAGACAGCACACAATATTTATAAAATATTTACAAAATATTTATAAATATTTATAAGATTAATTTTAAATATTTTGTAAATATATATATATTTTTATGGTCTTAGATTGCACAGATCATAAACATTTATTATAAATATTATGAAATATTTATTGTGAATGTGTAGTAAATGCTATGAACATACATAGGTCGTCTGAAAAGTTTTGAGCCTCAACATGAAGATGGCATTACTCGTCAAAACAATTTTGGTATTATAATCGTACATACTTTGAAAGATACCTGCGAAAATTGTAGCTACTTCCGGCGCTTAGTT
>NW_017256846.1:107890-128394 GCF_001594055.1 Mycetomoellerius zeteki | reverse complement strand
AGGTCATCGCATCCGTAGACGCCTATTTTGCAAAACAAGACGCTCAGTATTATTTGAATGGATTAAAGGGGTGGGAGCATCGCTGGAAAAAATGTATCGACTTAAAAGGAGACTATGTGGAAAAATAAAATTGAATTTGACCGAAAAATTACTTGTTTCTATGTTAGGCTCAAAACTTTTCAGACGACCCTCGTACTTAACGAGACATTATAATCCAAGTAAAAAATACTTATTAGAAATATTTATTTATATTTATCATAAATACTACATAACATATTTAGTCTATGTTTTAATAATATTTCGAATAAAGCTTTACATAAAATATGTATGAAATATCTATATAACATTTCAAAAAATGAATATTAATAAATATTTATCATAAATATTCTGTACTGTTTGGGAACTATATTATAATCATGGCCCAATATGCGTTTTTCGAATTATTACGCCTTTTCTACGCGTTTTCTGTTACGCAAAATTTAATTTCTCATGGTACGCAAGAAAAGTTGAATGGCATATATGAGAACTAATCGTAGGTATTTTTCATTCCTGCATTAGACTGGGTTCCTATTCTTGAAAAGAAACGAATGCAAAGCGTTACTTCAAGATCATTTAAAAGATACATATGTATTATTTCAACATCTAAATACCGTAAGTGACGCTTCTCATATTAAGTTTACAAGTACAGATACTTTTGTATTAAACATAAAATATGCAAAGTTGGTAATGAAAATAGAGGTAATGTAAGTACGGATAATGAAACTACTATTAGAAAAAAAAGGTCATTAGAAATGCTGCCGTTATTAAGGCGAAACAAGAGGCATTCGAAGATCACACGCCCTTGGGCGTAAATTTTCTTAACACGACCTTGCCGATGATTGCGTTTACACGGACATCCTAATCAGATTTATAACATCCATAGTCATGAAACTGATGGCCAATAATCATAACTATTTCTCTGAAGAATGGAATGATTGTGATTGGCCAGTTTAACGCGCGATATTATAACGCAGTTTCTAACTATGGATTAAACCCGATTAAGAATGTTCGTGTAAACGTAGTTAATGACACAAATGTGTAAACGTAGTCTTCGTTTACACGGCTCGATTTACACCGAAGTTACAACATCGATGTTATAAAACTGGCCAATCATAGCTATTCTTCTGAAGAATGGAATGACTGTGATTGGCAAGTTTCATAACGTATATCGCGCGATATTATAACTTCAGCGTAAATCGAGCCATGTAAACGTAGTCCCTGACATGAGATGTATCTCATTAAACTTTCTCGATTAAGAACGAAAACGTTGCCACGAGGAGTTTAAATGCCAGCTTCGTTCCAATCCGGAAATTGTAATCGAGAGTGAGGCAGGTCGGCCATTTTCCTCGATTATTCCAAAGAGTTTTCGGACTGGACATCGTTGTTATCGGATATGATGCGTATTTTACAGGAAGTTGGAAAAGCGACTGACGGGTCGACCTGTTCGTCTACCTCGGGTTTCCACTGCTTTTGAATATAGGATGAATATTGGCTCGCTTCGCGAATCGAGCATTATATCGCCTTCGCATTTACAAAGCTGTCACTGTCGGCCCACTCGTTATGTGTGAAAGGGGTATTATGTTTTAATAATGGACAGCATCGCGTGTCAAATTCATCCGGTCGAGTGAAAACGCGTAACATTTATTTTGTTCGACCAGTTTTGAATCGCATCAACCATACGATATGCCGATGTATGTACATATACGCGTATGTATGTACATCAAGTATGAATATGCTGTTGGTAGTTTCGCGATAAAGCATTCTTTTCACACATTATATATTATACATTACATCATATTTAGTGATTTCATGATTTTAATATATAAAGCCATACATAGGTATTTATTGAAATTCAATAGATAAAACAATACATTTATTACAATATGCATTACACAACACACAAAGTTTTATAAGATTAATTTACTTTAAGGGAATCCTAAAGCTGTCTGTATTATCGACTAAACCATATAATTTTTGTATAACAATTACTTTTTTCCTCTTTTAGATTCTTTCTCTCTCTCTCTCTCTCTCTCTCTCTCTCTCTCTCTCTCTCTCTCTCGAAAATCTTTCTCCAGGATCAAAGTATACGCATTAATACGTGGGATTTGGGATTCCCTTAATAATGGTAAATTACAATACTGGGATTCTCTCTATCCTATATTAATTTAAGATAATACAATAAAATAGATTACAAAATGATTTCAAAAAGTTTGATGGCTGAAAATACTTAATCATAAATGAAAGCTATTGATAGGAAATCAGGCATTTAAATTTAATCTTTAGTAAAAGTTTTCAGAACAAAGCTTAGAGTTTAATATTAATTTAGATATTAGATATATATATATTCAGATATATTTGAAATTATATTGATATGTCATATAGACAGTCACAATTTAGATATTTCTCAATACTTTAGAAAAAGAATTATTCTTGTGTGGTAAAGTAATACAAAAAATATAGCTATCTCGAAATATGAAACTGCTCTATACTAAACTATAACTTCATAAATAAGTCGAGATAATTCCTTATGTGTAAGGATCTTACAAACAACCATTTTGCGTGGAAGCCAAGTATTCATTATATTTTTTTTCCTGAGCTTGCTGTAACTTTTGCAACTTCTTGAATAAACTTTTGCTAATTTCTTTACCTTCGGCATCATGTGTTGGCAATCCCTGCATAGAAATATTTAAAAAAGTATATAAAATGGAAATATAAACTCAGTATAATGTAAATTTATGATATAATGAATGTTTTATGCAAGATGAGCAAAATGTTTACCTTATCGTCAAATTGGGAATATTTGTCTTTTTCCAATCTGAACATATTATTTGGAGATATTCTTTTTTGCGCTTCTTTTACTACTGCCGTAGCAGCAGCCTCCGCTTTTGTTTTTTCCTTCTCTAAGGTTTTCTCAAGTTCTAGTTTCTTCTTAATTTCTTTCTCCTTCAATAACTCTTCTCTATTGACTAATTTTACCTTACACTCTCCTTCATTATTATCTTCCAACCGCACACCAATGTTAGGCAAAATATCATCGCGCAATTGATCGCACTCTTGTAAAATATCTTTCGCTTTCAAAGTTTTCGCACAATTTCGAACTTTTTCTCGGAAATTCACCAGAATTTCAACATACGGCATAACAGTTTCTTCAACCTAATCATGAAATATACAAAAATATATATGGTGTCTCGAAATTTATGAATCAAAATACCAAAGCAAGAAAGTTCTCAAAAAATCAAGTAAAAATTCGTCTTTAAAAACTGCATTTTTAAAAGTAATTTAAATACAAATTCATTTTTAGTATTCACATTCTCAAGGAGCACTCATTTTTTACTCTCAAGAAGACTCATCTTTTTTTATGCGAATCACTATTTTCTAACTTTTCGAGAATAAACTTTTCTCACTATTTTTGGAAACTAACTGCTCCCTATGAAATGTATAATCTTGAATGATAAAATAAATTGATTATATTTAAACCCTTATACATATCTCAAAAACTATTGCTTAAAATAAAAATTTATAAAAAGTATTTTTACATAAATTTTTGAAAACTTTCTTAATGTAGTATTTTAATTCGCGAATTTCAGGACACTATATATGTGTTACAATTACATTAAATTTCAAATCATATTTTAAAATGCTTATATTCATATAAATTTATCTCTTGTATAAATCAAAATAAACAGATAAAAAGTTCAGCGAGAATTGGAATACGCATCTTCCAAATGCCTGAAAAATCTTCAAAGAGAGTTACCAGAAAAACATATTTCAAAAAAAATTACGCTCCTATTCAAATTTTACTCTCTTCGAATTAAATTGAAGTAAATTGCAAACTCGAATTTCAAAGGCTATTCATATTGCAAGAGATAAAATTAAAAAGAAACAGCGCAAAATTTGAATAGCTACACTTATTAAATTTATCGATGTAAAAGAGAACTTGCTATTGTATTTATACTGATCTTACATTTGTATTGACTATCTCATCATTAATTGGAAATCCAATTGAATTGTACGAAGAAGAAATAGCTCCAAACATGGTAAACATCTTCGTAATATACACGCCGATATCCCTAAGAAGAAGCAAGTTTGGATTTTTACTTTGACTCATGTACACATTACAATTTGTCACGAGCTCCCGTATTAAATTAAGAACAGTCCTTGTGTCAATATTATCTGCAATAGACAAATTTTTTTAGCGATACATGTCATCTATCAATGATTACGAAGTAATTAAGACTTACCGCACAATGCTTTATGTATAGAATGCTTTGCAAGATAAAATTTCTCATTGAGTTTTACTTCTAAATTAGACCATTTAATAAAACTATCAATAGTAGTAGTACTCGTTCCCAAACTTCTAATCTTACATTTTATATTTAAAAAGAACTCCTGGAAAATAAAAGCAGAAATTTTATTTCCTAAATATGTAAGCCTAAAAACATGAAAATTTTAAATACACTTGTTAATAAAATTTTTTCAACAAGTAAATTTTATAAATATTTCGCAAATTTCAAACAAGCATAACTTCGCGAAAAATTGTATTTAAAAATGTTTTGCATTCTCTCTCTCTCTCTCTCTCTCTCTCTCTCTCTCTCTCTCTCTCTCTCTCTCTTAGAGTAAAACTTGCACTTAAAGAAACCGTTTAAATTTTAAACGTCAAAAAACAATTTTCATAAATTTTTTCTGTAGAAACGGTTAATAATGCTATTAATTTCATCTTGGCACACATATTTTTTCACTTTAAGACTCCTGAGTAGTCACTACAGCTACATTGAATCGTGACATCAGAAGCGAGAAGTGACACGTTAATTTTTGTGTGCCATTTGTAAATAAAGACAATTTGAATAAAACAAAATAATGAGATCGCTTTAAAACATTTATAGAAATGGATGAAAATTATGCTTATTTCCTCTAAAAGTCGATAAATAATCACGGTGTTTCTGTGTTAGCATACGTAATTCCACCATGACCAACATGACCTTGAAATGCCATGTATTGGTTAAATTTTGCCCATCTCCCATCATGTGCAATGCTTCATCTTTACGATTCCACCAAATTTTTAAATAACGGTAACAGTAACGAGTTACTTTTGAGAATCAGCTTTTTTTAAACAAATAATCGGTTATACCATCACACTACTCAGTTTCTTTTTATAAAAGCGTGTAGAGTTATTTCCGCTCGCTTCAAGCGAGTACATGCGATCGCGTGTGCGAGTATGAAGGTGCTGCACGAGCAGCGAACTTGCGACTCATATAGCGAACACAATATCATTTTAAGTCCATATAAAAAAAAATTTTATGATACATAAAAGAAAATCTTGTACTCACGTTAAGAAATTTTTCATATTGTACAGCCATATTCATAGTATTATCACTATAATCTAAAGTGTCTTTCCATGAATGCAGAAGAAAGGCAAGTCTGAGCTGCCTACTTGAATATTTCTTTAAAGCGTCTTGTATCGTTACAAAGTTCTTTAGTGACTTGGACATCTTGCAGCCAGCTATAGTCAAGTGGCCAGAGTGCAGGAAATATCTAACCCAATGTGAATTATTGAAACATGCTTCTGCTTGCGCAAGTTCGTTATCGTGATGAGGAAATTTGAGATCTACACCGCCTGTATGGATATCTAAACTTTCTCCACAAATTGCAGACGCCATGACCGAGCATTCAATATGCCATCCTGGACGTCCTCTGCCCCAAGGACTCTCCCACCATGGTTCACCTGCCTTTGAACATTTCCAGAGCGCAAAGTCTGTTACCGATCTTTTTTCAGAAAGCTTATCTGCTGTAGTACTCAAATCGCCTTAATAAAATAAAGTAAAAAAGAAATCATTTAATTTAGTTTTCAAAAATATATTTTAAAAATCAAATATATGATAGATAATGCGTTCAGCAGAGAAAACTGATCAGTGACTGTTAAGTTCTTTGGTTCTTGCTTTTACTTCTTCTCTATCTAAGTATAAGAACTAATCATATAAAAGATCACTGGGCACTCATTGATCAGTTTTATCTACTGAACACAGCCGTTAACTCAAACTTACCTTCTCCCTCTTCTAAACTTGACGTATCACCGTACGCTTCTGGTACAAGCTTAGCATAAGAATGTTTCTCTTGTTTATCAAATTTGTCTACGTCAAAGTATACCGATCCATTACTTTCGTAAGCATATCCATTATCTATTATTCGTTGTATAAATGCTATTATGTCCCGTATATATTCGCTAACTCTTGTGAGCACGTTTGGTTTTAATATCTAAGAGATTTGTGTGAGATAATTATAGTAGTTACAAACCAGATTAGTCTTAAAAACATCAAAAACATTCAAATCTTACATTTAAATCATCCATATCTTTATGAAATTCAGCTTCCCAATGTTGCGATATTTTATTAAATATGGAATGTTCCACAATTGTGCTACCTTTGATTTTGTCTAACCAATCGGCTAAAGGATCTCTAGCCTCTTTCAATAATGCCTATGTACAGTTAAATACATTTTATTTCCTACAACTTTGCTCCTTACATATTTTTATAGTCGACTATTTTCGAGATATTTGAGCATTTCCGAACTTTTTGACCATGTATATCTTAAGCAATACTTACGTCTTGAAACTTGACAATTTTCTTTTCATCTTTCTCTTTCACTGCCTTCTGCAGATCTTCGATAGCTCTTGTTACTTTGTACAACATTTGTTCTAACATGCACTTTTTATCAGCACTACTTGTAGTTTTTACAACATTTTCAAAATTAGACATTACTTCTTTAACATCATCTAACATACTATTAAGGCTGTGATTTTCTTCCAAATATTTTTCATACAGATAATTCTGCCTTGCTCTTTTTATGATCTTATCATCTATATCAGTAATATTCATCACATATAAGACATCATATCCAAAATAATCTACACGACGCAGAATATCAAAAGATATATATGATCTGTAAAAAACACATATGATCTGCAAAAAACACATATATGTATATCTCATTTATAAGCTCGGAAAGACGCTTGATAAATATACTGAATTTAAATATACTGAAGCAGGGAGGGGATCCTGCTCCAATGATCTTGACATATGTTGCTAAAGTCATGACTTTGAGTGACCTTCAGGTTTCAGTTGTAGCTCATTTGTGTTATAAAAAGTTATATATATATATATATTAACAAAAAGAAAATTAATAAATCTCACACTTATATATACTTAAAAAGTAGATACATGCTAAGGGAAATGAATTCTATTCTTAATTATTTTAATTTCTTTGGTCAAATGTGATATTCTTGTTCAATCACATTCACTGTCAGTATACTTTCACACTTGTTAAAGAATCTTACTTTGTACTATTCAACATGCATTTACAAGAGTTTATTAATATAATATACAATCTTGATTGTCTATAGAATTATTTATTATGCAAAAAAAAAAGAATAATTCATCACAAAATTAATTGTTAAGAAATTATGTCTTCAGATAGAAACCTATGTGGAACCTCACTTCAAATAGCAAATGTATGCCTGCATGCGATGGATTTCATCCTCCCTATGGGAGAGACTCCACTATTAAAAAAATTGATACATAGATTTAGGTTGAACCTTGCTTTGCATGGAAAGTTGTAAACCCATGTGAAACCTTACTTCATACAAGTTCATAATTTTCTATGTAAAACAAAGTTCAACCTAAATACTTATGTATACAGTTTTTATTAGAAGAAAAGAAGAGAGTGAAACTCACTGCCTGCACATATACGTTTTATAATGCAAAGTAAGATTTCACACAGGTTTATAACTTTCCAAGCAAAAATTTACATACATTTTATCACTATTCAAAATATCAGAAAGAGTAATTAGTTTTGATAGTTAATAACTTTTTATTTTATCGAATAACAAGCGATGGCTAAAACCTGTTAAAAGTCGCTCAGGATCGTAATCTTGACAACATATGTCATCATAGCAAGGTATCCTCCTATTAATTTATCAGATACTTAAAACACTTCAAATATATGTACAATTGTATAATAAATACATTATCAAAAAAATATGCCAAGTAAAATTGTTTCATAAAAAAGCTATTGTATCAAACGAGAGAAAGAGAGAGTAAGAGATGCTTAAGCATATTATTTAGAGATAGCAGTACCTTGCATGTCCCATGTGAGATGCATCATAAACAGTAGGTCCACAACTGTACCACAAAACACGATTTCCAAACTGTGGGACAAATACCTCTTTCTCTCTAGTCAAACTATTGTACAATCGCAGTACCGTGGCATCCTTTCTATCTGGCACATGCCAAGCTGGTTGTGTTCTCTTGGCCATTTCTAATTCAAAAGAATACAAAGCATCGCTTCTTTAATCAAAAATAAATTTTTCGTACAGATTAATCAAAACATTTCTTTTAATAATCCAAAAGCACTTCGAGTATGCACTTTCTCAAAATATTTAGGAAATCTATTACAGTGAAAAAAAATTCAATTGCTTATCGTTAATTTACAATTTACCTTTCAATGTAGTCTTTTAAAATTTAGTCGAGGGAGTTTCAAGAGTCTGAAAAATCAAACCGAATGAGAAACCTATTTGATAACACGTATTCTATAGGAAGCAACGCTCAGGTACTCCGATGACGTTACTAGGAAGAAAGAATACATCAGTCAGAGAGAATCAAGGAAGAATGGAACGGATTCACTGGAAGCCGCCATTTTTAGCTCACCGTTTGATAACAAGCGGGGTATTTAACCCCTTTAAAATATAAGTTAATATTTAATATTTGCAGACAGAAGCATATGTCCGTAAATATTAAATGATTTTTCGAACATATGTCTACTGCCTACTACACACTGGACGCAATGAGCGATATCCAATGAGAGCTCAATTTTACATCATTATCGTCATACGAGAAAAAGCAAAGCTTTCATTGGATATCGCTCGTCGATCATCGCATTTGGTCTGTTCGACTTGATTACACTTTTTCATACTTTTTACACTTAAAATGAGATAGATATATATTTGGCGCTGAAAAGACAGAAAGCGAAGATGTTGAAAGAAGTGTAAAAAGTGTAAGGTTGTGTTCCGTTTCACGCATGATGCGCATGATGCATCTCTTATCCTTGTTATTTACCAACTGTTAAACAAAGATAAATGATGCATTATGCACATCATGCGTGAAACGGAACGTAGCCTAAGGGTGAAATCAAGCCCATGGCACATACAAAAACGTAAGGCCGTAAGATGTAATCAGTAAGCGAATTGGCCAATGACGATAGAGACCGTAAGGCCAGTAGCGAATCCAATGTTACGATTTCCTTACTGCTTACGTCTTACGGCCTTACGTTTTTGTATGTGCCATGGGCTTCACACGGTGCGGAAAAAGACTGCGGAATAGAGAATGCGTCATTGGCTGCGTTCAGCAGAGAAAGCAGCTTTGCAACTGTTATAAAATTCTTCAATATGATTGGTTTATACGTTTAGATCTGTAAGGAACCAAAAGTAAGAACCAATCGTATTGAAGAATTTTACAACAGTTGCAAAGCTGCTTTCTCTGCTGAACGCAGCCATTAAAGCAACCAATCAGCGCTATTCAGCGCTATTCGAAATAGCGCTGATTGGTTGCTTCAATGACGCATTCTCTATTCCGCAGTCTTTTTCCGCACCGTGTGATTTCACCATAAGTAAGTCGAACAGACCTATTGCGTCCTCAAGTAAGAGATTGGACAATTTCTGATTGGTCCGCCATATTTTCAAGATACTTAAAATAAAGTGAGATAGATGCATAAAATAAAATGAGATGCATGATGTGTATTGGCTCCTGTACACAGAACGTAGCAACGCCTGCCGCGCGGCGGAAATTGGCGCGATAGCCAATCAACGTCTCGCTTGCTCGGAAGTAAACCAATCAGAAAAGGGAACACTATCTGCTCCACTCTCCCTTGATTCTCCCTAGTTACGGCCAGTATACAAATGCTCCGAAACTGTCGCTAGTCCACGGTGATTGGCCGAGCCTGAAAAGCCAATCCAATCGCCATCGTCGTTTGTCCGCAATGGCCGCGTAAACTTTTTCCGGCCATCTTGTTATTATTTTCGAAAATCTTGAGGTTGGATTTTCGGAAAGACGCAAGACGCAATATAGTTGATGCGAACGCCTCCGGCACTGTGTTTCCGATTAACTGGCGTAAGAAAAACGTTGCTCGCATGAGGTTGAGAGTACAGGGTTGCGACGAAGAACGGTCTGGGCGGTGGGTATCACACGAACCTCTCCGCAAAGTCGATCCTCGCCTTGCTCTGCCTTGCTCAGTCTTGCTAGCGACCGTCGCAATAGTAGCTGTAGGAAGCAGAGAGCGAGAAGGACGAAGGAATACGTACGAGAGACGGCGTGAGAGGAGTGGGAGGAAGAGAGAGCGAAAGAGAGAGAAAGAGAGAGAGAGAGAGAGGGAGCGCACGAATGGTAGCGAGAAAGCACGACATAGGAGGAATGACGAGTGCGTGAAACGAGGTACGAAAGTTGGTGGTTGTGCGCGGGAATCAGCGGTTGTGTGTTTGACCCTTTTTATGCTTGTGATTCGCGCCGAAGTGGCCCGACCGTCGGCGCGGAACGTGTGCTTTTTTTAATTTCCAAAAACAGCGTGAGTACGTGTATGATAGTGAGCACGGTAAGTCGCGCGTCGTTTTCCCGCGGCGCCTTCTCCACTCTCGGGGGGCTCCTGACGACGCAATCAACGGATGAATGGGCAGCCGACTCTCGGGGACGCCGAGGATCGCGTGAGTGAGGTACGTCTGCGGCCATCCCCGCGGACGTACCGCTGCGTCCTCGCCCGAACGTGTCACTTGTCTATCCCATCCGTCCGCGTGACAATTTGCGTCCGCGGCTCGTTCCACATAACCTTGCTTCCGATTGTCAAATGTAGGTTAGATCGAGTGACCGCGGCGGCGAATCGGCGGTCCTCTCGCGCGCGGGCACCTCGCGTGGAGGAGCGATCCTTGCCCTCTTCCCGGTTCTCGTCCTGCTTCGGTTCCCCGCGTCGCGGAGATCCCTCTCGGGTTTTTTAGGCGCAGCGCGAACACGTGCGACGTAGTTCCTAACGGCACCCTCGATATTTTGGAGTATCGTTGCTGAACGTTTGCCATTTCGATGTCGCACGATCGCACGATCTCGAAATTTCCCCGCGCTAGACTTCTAATGAAAGACAATTTATATCTGGAATAAAACTCTTGTACACGTAATCTATTGTCCGTTTCTTTAGGAATTAGAAGCATCAGCTATGTCTTAACTATCTTGCTACGCTTTTATAACTTAAAATAGTCTAACAACAAATTCGGTTAAACGCACTAATGCACCCTGGTGCATTTTAAAACGATTGTACACTGATTTAATCTGAGTATAAATATGAAATTTCTCAAATGTGTCTCTAGTAAAGTGCATATTGTACCAAACAGTACAATAAACTATTTTAAAGATTTTGCGGTTTGTTCGTTTATATATTTACATTAAATATACATTCTTACTTCGATTTGTGTATAATGACTTTAATATGTACTAGGAACACAGATCATTTGACTGTAGCTGATCTTAGCGATTAGTTCTTATGAATTTTCCTACTGGACAAGCTTTGTAAATGGCTTATGCAATGTAATCAAATAACTCATCCATGTATACTAGTGTGCATTAGTGTATGTATACCAAATTCATTATTAGGTTCACAAAGGCTAAATTTACATTAATCATATCCATCTATTTGCTAGTCAATATATCTAAGTGTATTACTAAATGCAAGATATTTTCACGTGTCTCTTTTATTTAAAAGGTAGAATATACGAAAGGATATACAGTTAAGATACATACAATGGCAACTTTGGCTGAGCAAGCATCTAAATTATTGGACTTTAATCAGAAATTGGATATAACACTTCTCGACAATATAGTAGGATGTATGTACACTGGAATAGGTGAGCAACAAAGAGTTGCTCAAGAAGTATTAACAACTCTTAAAGAACATCCAAATGCTTGGACACGGGTAGATACCATTCTAGAATATTCACAGGTAATTTGGTCAAATGTTTTTCGTATCTGTGGTTGCATATATATATGTATACATATCTTTGCAAATAATTATATTGTTGCTTCAGAATCAACAAACAAAATATTACGGTTTGCAAATATTGGAACAAGTTATAAAGACACGATGGAAAGTATTACCAAGAAATCAATGCGAAGGCATAAAAAAATACATTGTAGGCCTTATCATAAAAACAAGCAGTGATCCAGAGACGATGGAAGCTTCCAAAGTTTATCTTAACAAACTTAACATGATCCTTGTACAAGTGAGTAAAAATTATTCCTCTGATGTATTTCTTTGTGAAATATCAATTACATGTAACAATATTATTGTCAGGTACTAAAACGTGAGTGGCCAAAAAATTGGGAATCGTTTATCAGTGATATTGTTGGTGCAAGTAAAACTAATGAGAGTCTTTGTCAAAACAACATGACTATTTTAAAACTTTTGTCAGAGGAAGTATTCGACTTTTCTAGTGGTCAACTCACTCAGACAAAGGCAAAACACTTAAAAGATACAATGTGCAGTGAATTTTCACAGATATTCCAGCTTTGTCAGTTTGTGATGGAAAATTCACAAAATGTTCCGTTAGTAGCAGTCACATTAGAGACGCTATTAAGGTTTTTAAACTGGATTCCACTTGGTTATATTTTTGAAACGAAGTTGATAACTACTTTAATATACAAGGTATTGTGTCATATCATATGTATTTTTTTCATTACTTTTCGTTTTAAGATTTTTATTTATTCTCAGATTATGACGTTAAAAGTATAAAAAACAAAAATTCTTGCAAATTATATTTGAATAGAAATATTTTTTAATAAAACAATTTGCAATCGATAGAATAGACTTATGAAATATATTGAAAACTTTTGTTTTAGTGGGAAATTAAATCAGATTTATTTCTATTATACTATTAAAGAGGGACATACATCCAGATAGGTTAAAAAGATGCTTATTTATACGAATTTTTTTGGTGAAAATTTAACTTAAGATTTTGATCAATATTTTAACATATATTAATGAAAATTTTAATTAAAATTTTTAAATAACACTTACTATTCTTATTAATATACATGTAAAATATTAATTGAAACTATCTGAATAAAATTAATAGTTTTAGGGAAAAAATATGTAAAAAGAGGCATCTTTGACTGTCCAGGGTGTCCTTTCTTAATTTGACAGTCTGTCATATCTGTGAACATAGCTCATTTCATTTTTGATTTTATATAATTCATTTTTAGATATATTTATTATTGCATAATTATTTTGATGTATTAACAGAATAAATAAACAATAAATTTTATTATAAATAATTAATTTATAATTTAGTTCTATTAATTGTATTTTTTTATTGAAACATATTTCCATTATAAATATATTTTATAAGAATCTTTATTGTGAATTTTTTCGCTTCTGACATCACAATCTGAGATAGTGATGAATGAATAGGAGCCTTAAATAAGAGTTGTTTGTGCTTCACTATTATTTATAATAATCTATGTTTTCAATTTACAGTTTTTGAACGTACCAATATTTCGGAACGTTACTCTAAAATGTTTAACTGAAATCGCAGCAGTCATTGCCACTATACCGAATTATGATGATATGTTTATTATATTATTTATCAACACGATGGAGCAATTGGAAATAATGCTTCCGCTGGAAACTAACATACGTGAAGCATACGCGGCTGGCCAAGATCAAGAACAAAATTTTATTCAGAACCTAGCTATGTTTCTTTGCACTTTTCTCAAAGATCATGGCGAGCTAATAGAAAAAAAACAAATGAATGAGATATTAGTAAAGGCTTTACATTACCTCGTTCTTATTTCTGAAGTCGACGAGGTTGAAATCTTTAAAATCTGTTTAGAATATTGGAATGGATTAGCAGCTGATTTGTACAAAGAGAATCCTTTCGTGACCTCGTCGCCGCTTTTCATGTCTAAAAACATGACGGTTCCACCTCGGAGATTATTTTATGGTCAAGTTTTGACGAAAGTACGATATATTATGATCAGCAGAATGGCGAAGCCCGAAGAAGTACTTGTTGTGGAAAATGAGAACGGCGAGGTTGTCAGAGAATTTATGAAAGATACTGATTCTATTAATCTCTATAAAAATATGAGAGAGACTCTTGTGTATCTTACTCATCTTGATTATTTGGATACGGAGAGAGTAATGACAGAGAAATTACAAAATCAAGTTAACGGTACAGAATGGTCTTGGAAGAATCTCAATACGGTAACTGTCTTTCAAAATATATATTTTATATACATTTACAAATAATAAAGTGTGTTAGATGAGAGACGATTAGAGAGGATAGAGGATTATAATATTATATTTATTATGTCTATTGTTTTGTTAGTTGTGTTGGGCAATAGGTAGTATTTCGGGGGCTATGCATGAAGAGGACGAAAAACGTTTTTTAGTAACTGTAATAAAGGATTTACTTGGTCTGTGTGAACAAAAAAAGGGAAAAGATAATAAAGCTATAATTGCCAGCAATATCATGTATGTTGTTGGTCAGTATCCACGGTTTCTCCGAGCCCATTGGAAATTTTTAAAGACTGTTGTAAATAAACTTTTTGAGTTTATGCATGGTAAGTAGATATTTTTATTACGGAAACATTCTGTTGTATAATACAATTTGAACATAAACAAATAAATAGTCTTTGTTCATGTTTTAGAGACGCACGATGGAGTGCAAGATATGGCCTGCGATACTTTTATTAAAATAGCACTGAAATGCAGACGACATTTTGTTACTGTACAAGTAGGGGAAGCAATGCCGTTCATTGAAGAAATTCTTTCTACAATTAGCACAATCATATGCGATCTTCAAACACAACAAGTAAGATTAGTCGTTAATACTTATTTTACATGCTTATTAATGTAATGTGTAATATTGTGCAATTACAATCTAATATTATACAATAGGTACATACATTCTATGAAGCAGTTGGCTATATGATAAGTGCTCAAGCCGATACTCTAGTGCAGGAACAGTTAATTGAGAAATACATGCTTCTCCCTAATCAGGTTTGGGATGACATTATTAGTCAAGCATCTAAGGTATGTCGTAATATTTTGTTGTGTTACATCATAAAAAAAAACAGATGCTTTATATTTGTATATAATGCAATTGTATTTCAATATAAATATTTTTCACTAGAATGTAGATGTCTTAAAGGACCAAGAAGCTGTGAAACAACTCGCCAGCATCTTAAAAACAAATGTTAGAGCTTGTAAAGCTCTTGGGCATCCGTACGTGATACAGTTAGGGAAAATATACTTAGATATGTTGAATGTTTATAAGGTAGGTTCCTCTATTTGTATGTAAAAATTTTCAATAATATTGATACTTAAATAGCGAGTTTACATTTTTTTCAGGTTATGAGTGAAAATATAAGTGCTGCGATAGCTGTGAATGGTGAGATAGTAATGAAACAACCTTTAATCAAGAGTATGAGAGTAGTGAAAAAGGAAACGTTGAAATTGATATCAGATTGGGTGAACAGGACGAATGATCATCAAATGGTAAGTTTTTTGCTTATAAACTTGTATATTTTTCTTTTGTCCTTCCCTAAATTCAAATTTATCTCTTTAATTTATTTCATGTATACAACATATACTTATGGAGATTTTCATTGATAGGTATTGGAAAACTTTATACCACCGTTATTGGATGCTGTTTTACTTGATTATCAAAAGACGAATGTTCATTGTGCTAGAGAGCCTGAAGTGCTTAGTGCTATGGCCACCATAGTAAATAAACTAGAAGCTCATATCACTAGTGAGGTGCCCAAAATATTTGATGCAGTATTTGAATGTACTTTAGAAATGATAAACAAAGACTTTGAAGAATTTCCGGAACATAGAACAAACTTTTTCCTCCTTTTACAAGTAAGTGAAGCAATATCCATTTGCTTGTTTTCATACGATTAAATATTCCTCCGAGTTATACTTAAAGATTATTTTATCTTTTTTTTTAATTCAGGCGGTGAATATTCATTGTTTCCCTGCATTTCTTTCAATTCCACCGGCTCAATTTAAACTGGTTCTTGACTCGATTATTTGGGCTTTTAAACATACGATGAGGAATGTAGCTGATACAGGATTACAAATTCTTTATCAACTTCTATTAAATATTGAGCAGCACGAACAGGCGGGTCAAAGTTTTTATCAAACGTATTTTACGGATATTCTACAACATGTATTCAGTGTTGTTACAGATACATCACACACTGCAGGTAAAGTAATAGTACAGTTGTCATTATTAATTAATATTTACATTAATATTAATCGATATATATTGTTTTTATATATTTGATTTTATTAATGTGTACAGGCCTGACTATGCACGCGACTATTCTCGCTTATATGTTTACACTGATTGAACGTGGGAAAATTCAGGTGCCGCTTGGCCCTGTGCCTGATAATACTTTATATATACAAGAATTTGTTGCAAGATTGCTTAAAGCAGCCTTTCCGCATTTAACCGATAATCAGATTAAAATAACTGTACAAGGTTTGTTCCATCTTAATCAAGATATCAACGCATTCAAGGAACACCTCAGAGATTTTCTCGTACAAATCAAAGTAAGTAATATTCAACATTTTGTGCTTGTACATTTATCTAAAAATATATATGAAATAGTTCATATTATTTCGCAGGTTATAAATAGTAGGACAAAATAATAGCTATCAGACTTGAAAGTTATTTCTTTAAGTTTTAAAATAAATTGTTTTTGTCTGTAGGAATATACGGGTGAGGATGATTCTGAGCTTTATTTGGAAGAACGAGAAACAGCTTTACGGCTAGCCCAAGAAGAGAAAAGGCGGCAGCAAATGGCGGTACCAGGCATTATTAATCCTCATGATATGCCAGAAGAAATGCAGGACTGAATTACCATAGTCCTTGTCTATCATGTTTTGCACATCTGAATGAGAAACACTGTTAAAAAATAATTATTGTATCCTTTGAGCTGTAATTATCCTTATGACATCACCATAAAAAATAGACAAATATTGATTATACTTACTAAAACCGAGTCTGCAAAAAGAAACTACACCCTTGTTAGGGAAGTAAGCCCAAAACGTGGTGAACTGTTTGTTATAGGATTTAAAAAAAAATTCGAGTTTCCGTTGTGGATAATAGGACAATTGCCTGCTAGCGATGCTATTTCATGTAATGAAATAAAAGATTGCTTCTCAGAGAAAATCGATTGTCTAAGAAACGATAACTCTATAGGACAAAAACGTTTACAAATTAATTCCCAGATAATTAGAATTACACAAAAAATGGTAGATATAGCAAAATAACCAGTTTTGAGAATTACCCTCAAATGATTCGATATATATATATATTTCATACATGATGAATTTTCTCTATATAAAATTTTCCACGAAACCTATAATACTACTATATTTAAGTTTCGTTTTAGCATTTTTTTTCTATGCGAGTTAAGAGAAACGCTATAGTCCACAGAATTGTTTTGTGCACACTATTGGCCATTTAAATTTCTTGTCGAATGGATATGGATATGTATGTATGTATGTAAGCTTACTTGTGATAGCTTATACTAATGTATTGATACATGAATTTGTTATAATATAAATAATACAAAGAAAGTTTTTCTTGTTCCATACTTTTTATTCAGTCAAAATGATATATTCATTCATACAACCGAGAATACATTATTATTCAGCAATAATGCCAATAAAATTAATTTCTTTTTTTTTTTTCGAAAGGTAACAAATGATGGAACGTATACAGTGATATGAGACGCGTGCGCGAGTGATAAACTTACGTCTACTAGATGAATGCACAGGTATATAGTATATCTAACAAACAATCCGAATAATTCAAAACCGTGTAAAAAATTATATAAATATATATAAACCAGCGCGACCTATTTAACTTGTTAGATGATAAATGCATTTATTTGATCATTATACATATAATAATGATTTCAGTGAATATTTAGTGAATTAGTGTACTTTATCGGGCGTGAGTGAATAGGAAATCTCTTGGTGATTTGCGTGAGATAAGATTTGTGTATAAGGTATCATTGGGTTTGTGATCGATGTAAAAGGATAATTTTTATTGCAATGAATCATATAAATGATTGTCGTATGTATGTTTAAATCAGTGTAGAGCTTTAAAGAGTAATACGTCGATATTATAGTTACATGCAGGGGACAAAGGGACGATTGAATTTGAGATATGTGAATAATTTGCATAAAATAGTATCGTCGCAAGCAGGCTCTGAAGATTATGTGTACGTGAAGGCGCGTGTTTTTATCTAACGATCAATGAGAGCGAAGTTGTATAAAATACTATCATTATTACTATTATTATGAACCATACAGTGAACACTTGTAAATTAAAATGATCGCAACCGTACGTTTAGCACTTATTTAGGTATTTCATCTCGATTTATGTTGTCGAATTTAACTTACAATTAGTAATTACAAGAAAAAAAATTTACGCTGAGGAATCTTCCTACCTAAAGATTAGCGACTTATATTGAAGAATCGAGTTTTTTAATACATTCTGTTTTTACAAATCATATTGTCGTATCATTAGTCATGCGCGGCGTTCTATTGAAATTAAATAAATTTAAATAAACGAATTTGATTCATTGTACTATCGCCTTGTTTTTATTATCTAAAACACTGGTTCTCTTATTATCTATAAAAATATTTCAAAGACAACATTAGAGTTTTGATATATTATCCCCATAAAGCATAGAAAGATTGCAGAAATATTTCATTGGAGGATTGCAACATTGCAAAAATATTGTAAAATGTTGCTGCAACGTGGTAGTAACATTAATTAAAATGCCCCCTTCAGAAAGACTGCAATGAAATCATTGCAACATTACAATATAAACTGCGTCGTTCTATTTGATTTGATGTTCACAGTTCTTGTAAGCTCATTTGTCCTTTAAGAGGATGCTGGAGTTGTCCTATTTTACCATAACTTTAGATCCTCTAATCTTTTAATTGCATTTACAAATTTGAAAATCCCTTTCCATGCACAATTAAAGTATTGACAAAAATATTGTGTGCATGCAACAATTTCACATAAAACGGAAAAGAATGGGAAAATTACACGTTTTGTTATCGACTTCCGACGTCGACTCATAACAACATTTACTTTATATAAAAGTTTTACGCTTTATGAAAAGTATTTATATGTATGAAATGAGCTTAGAGCGCACTACAGATTAAATGAGAGAACAATATTATCTAATTAAAAAAGAAAAATCCTATATTCGATCAAAGCGGTTTTCATGTGTTTAAATATTTCTGTATGAATTTATATACATATCTGATTCTACAAACTGCGCGCCGAAATTTTTTTCAGTCTTGAAACATATTCATAAGCAGAATTAGAGTAGTAATATTTTATTAAATTGATAAGCAATTTAATAATTTTTTTTATACTAATGAGTAATCTATACAAATATTAACAATGTGTTAAAGGGAATCTAAACCTGCGAATAATTTCATTGCGAAAAATATTGCCTTAGTCAAGAACAAATATTGTCGAAGTCTCGGTAATCGAATTGATATGACGTCCCGGAAAGTCAGAAGTTTCAGGTTTAAATCCTGGCCAAGATATTTTTCGAAATAAAATTATGCTTATTATTAATATATTCTCGTGAAAAGGTAGTTTTGACTCTTCTGTCACCCCCTTTCGACCCTTCCGGCATAGGACCATAGGACCTGAGCAGTTAGCATAAAGATGGTCGTAATTGAGTCAAGAAATGTGAGTCGCAGTCGTAAGCAGTCGTAGATTAATGGCCGCAGCACAGACTCTTGCATAACGCATAATGCATGGTGATCCAACAGTTGCAAAACGAACGTTCTGTTGAACGCAGCCAATATCAGAGCATTTATTTCGTAACTAGGAAGGAAAAGTAGAAAAAGTAGGAAAGCAGAAGCCAATCAGAATTCGGGCTGTACTATCATCTATTATGCGGGGTCTACAATAAAAGTCGTAGCGGTCGTAAGGTCTTAAGTCGTAGAAAATTGCCCAATCACAGTCGAATATGAGAAGAATAATCAACTGTGATTGGTCAATTTTCTACGACTTAAGATCCTACGACCGCTACGACTTCTATTGTAGACCCGTATCACTCTGCAGGCTAACCCGACTGCCAACTCTGACTGCCGATCAATAATGGACCAATCACAATAAGACTGATTCAATGTGATTGGTCCATTATTGGTCAACAGCCAGAGTTGGCAATTGGGTCGGCTTGCAGAGTCGGTAGTCTGATACGGGCTTAACGCAGAATGTTTTGCTCATAGTATAAGATTCTAAGGCCGGAATCAGACTAGGCATTAAAGATTGAGATTGAAGATTGAAAGATTGAAATTTGACCAATCAAAACAATAGGAGTTAAAATTCC
>NW_017256846.1:46665-107758 GCF_001594055.1 Mycetomoellerius zeteki | reverse complement strand
GCATAAGGCCGGAATCAGACTAGGCATTGAAGATTGAGATTGAAGATTGAAAGATTGAAATTTGAACAATCGAAACGAAAGGAGCTAAAATTTCTTTGTCCTTATTGGTCAAATTTCAATCTTCAATCTTCAACCTCAATCTTCAATGCCTAGTCTGATTCCGGCCTTATTCTGACCTAATAGCATGTCTACAACTAAAGTTTCACGATTCAGTTACGGCAGAGAGAAACCTGAGAGCTATCGAGAGCGGCCATTGGCGGCCATGAGTGGCCATGAGCCATGGCCAGCCATGGCAATCGTACCGGCTTCTGGCCTTTTTCAAATGACGATTGAAACACGATATCAATTTTATAGAATGATCCCATACAGCACAGAATTTGCAGCAATATCGCTGCAAAATCTCTGCAATATTGCTGTAACATGCAATGTTGCAGGAGTGTTACTGCAACTTTTGTGCAATTCTGTGCTGTAGGGGATGCGAAGTACATTATCGATACTGCTGATAAAGCCTGTGTTCCAAATTTACTGCCAGCACCGAAAATGCTACAGTTTACGTTACGTGCACTATAGATTTTCAGTACTGGCAATCAATTTTGAAACACAGCCAAAGTCGTAACATCAACATCGAAAAATGTGATGCAAGCAGAGAGAAAACCTGAGAGCAGACATCTCGGCCTTTTTCGTGTACCAAACCTCGTAGGGTAATGTCCACATTTTTGTGGTTCTTTTCCATACTATTACGTGAGTTAGACAAGGATAAACAATCAAAGTTGATTATTCGTCTTTGTCTAATTCATGTTATTAGTACGAAAAAGAACCACCAAAACGTGGACATTACCCTACGAGGTTTGATACACAAAAAAGTCCGGGATGTATACTCTCAGGTTTCTCTCTGGTGCAAGTCTCAATATTTAAATAAAAAATCTGATTAAATCAGATTTTCGATTTAAATAATGAGATTCTGATTAAATCGAAAATGACTGATTCGATTACCATCTGAATCTATGCTGGATTCACACTGCATCCGATTTTCGTCGTACGACGAAAATCGGATGCAGTGTGAATCCAGCATGTGGCCCAATTTACGTATTTTCATCGATTCCAATTCATTGCTGAATCTCATCTCAAAATTATGCGGAAAAATTCAAATGAATGAGGTAGTAAGATCCGAAAGGAATAAAAATTTCTGTTTGAATTTTATAAATTATTAGAATAATTTTTTGTATAGTATTGTTTTAAAATTAAGTATTTTAAGAGACGCACACAAAACTAAACGAGATTATCGAATAAACAGAAACTACGTATCTATGGAGACATATTGGAAACTTTACTATTCTCGAAGCTGCACATATTACCATACATATCACTATATATGTATTAGCAAATGCGCTGTATCTACTTCCTAAGATCGTGTTAATACAAACAGATAATATATCGTGATAATACAAACAGAAATATTTATTAGTAATTTATTATCAATACATCTTTAATAAAATGTCGAAAGATGAAACGTCAAAAGACGAGTGGCAGAAACACCAACCCGAGTTTCATGACGAAAAAAAGTGGAACATAGAAAGAGATGATGGCAGAATACATGAGAAAACCTATGACTCGAATAAATACGTATCTGGAGCAAGACGCGTGATGAATGGAACAGTGCCCATGAACATTTTACAGTTTCAGTATCCTTTTTTTGTTATACAACTGTAAAATGATCGCTAGATTTTTCGAGTCGCGCGAATGTTCGCTGATATTGCGAATGACGCATTGGACGCATTAGATCTTATATGAATAATATTAAATTAACGTTAAAGAATGACTCTCTCTTTCTTAAAATAATTTCACTTTGCGATCACGATTCATTTTAACGTTATTTTGATGTAATTGTGACTTTCCTGATGAAAATTTTTCTCATAATTTTTACACGAATTGGAACATTTTTCAGAAATACTCAGGAATATTCGAAAAGTTCACATCTTCTCTCAAAATTTTTCATAAAAGTGAATTCTGAAATATTCTGAAATTTCTCATAATTTTTTTTTCTCATAATTTCTCATAATTTCCTATAATTAAAAAAAATATATTTTTTAATTTTTGAATTTTATATTTTATCAGAAATTATACTTACAAAAACTTTTAGAAATCTTACGATATTTCATAAGTAACACATATGAAAAATTCTGAGAAAAGATGTGGATTTTCTGAGAAATGTTCCGATTCGTATAAAAAAAAATGTGAGGAAGTTATAAAATTATATAGAAATACTGAAAAATCATATAGAAATTCTGAAAAATTATATGAAAAATTCTGAAAAAATTTTTTGCCAGGGTTGTGTTGCTTGAGTAATGAAACAACTAGAAGTTTCACAAAATTGAAAATATATGTTTCTTAGATGATATTATAGTCATTCGTTTTCGTACGATTGTCAGAGATATTTTAATCTTTGCGTGGTAGAACCGAACGTTGTCGTCTTTGCTTCTGGTAACATTTTACATTTTTTAAATACCGTAACTAAAAAGCTGTGGTTTAGAAGAGGATATACGGGTGGTGGAATTGGACACGTGACGGTATTCTTTAATTATTTATATCTATTAGAAACATATAGCTGTACTTGCTTGGAAAAACTTAATGTATACAAAGAATCCTGGAAAAACAAAAATGCAATAAAAAATAAAGTCCAATTTTTTCATTAATAAATTTTTCTTGAAAAGAAAAGAAAAATTTCGAAAACATGCAGTATGATTTCTCACGGTATTATTTTGCCGCTTCTTTAGAAAAATCCGATGTTTGACCATATTGCCGTTGGTGAAAATGGTATTAAACCTCCAATAATAATTTACAAATGGCCTTCAATGGATATCGTGACAATTTTATACAATGGCACGATAAAGTCTTATTGTTATTTAGTATACAGGTATTTTATAAAGAATTTAAAGCGTAAGATTACATTATCGCTTCAATATATACTTTAAATATTTGGTTTATTATATATTTTACATATTTTTGCAGTGCAGATGGTTTGTTGCTGGTATCACAAGGAGGACATCCAGATTACACAATTACTTTCTGGGATTGGCAGAAGTCTGAAATAGCATTAAAATGTAAATCTTACAATAGAAATGTTTACAATATAACGATATCTTCGTCGTTACCTGGATATTTAGCGACAAGTGGTTTGGGACATATAAAATTTTGGAAAATCTCCGAAACATTTACCGGGCTTAAATTAAAAGATGAAATTGGTAAATTTGGTCAGACAGAGATCTCTGACATTGTAGGTGTATATATCATGCCAGACGGCAAGGTAAACGTTACTCGAATGTACCAGATTTTTTAATTTAGAGTCATTCTTAACTTATATAGAATTATATTGTTTTTAGGTTGTATCAGGCTGCGAGTGGGGAAACATTTTGCTATGGGAAGAAGGTTCAATTACTCTTGAAATATGTAGAAAAAATCGGCAGCCATGTCATGCTAAAGCGATTACACAATTTGAATATATGAATGGGGAACTTATATCAATTGGTATAAAAGTCTTTTATATTATTATGGTGACGAATAATAGAAAAGGCAATAAAAGAAGTTAAAAAAACATATTCCGTAGAACTGAATCAGATACAATTCTAAAAGCTTCTTTATAAATTATCATGTGATATTAGAACATTAATTTATTAACAATGTAGAAGTTTTGTAATGAGAATTTTAAAACATCTTTATCTTTATCAAAATAGTCTGATGAAAATTTTTCTTAGAATCATTGTAAAATTTTTCAAAATTTCTATGTAAATTTCAGAATTTTTTATAATAAATTTTTGTTCTAATTTTATGACTTTTTAAAAAAATGTTTTAGACTTTTTATACGAATTAGAATACTTTTCAGAAGTATTGAGAAGGTGCAATTCACCTTTTTTAAAATTATCTACATACATATAATATGACTTCTGAAATATTCTAATTGTAAGATTTCTAAGATTTCTCATTTTATAATTTTAGAAGAAATCAATAAAACGTGAAAGAAATTAAAATATTATTTTTTCAAAAATCTTCACAATTTACAAATATAAGAAATTTTTTTAAATAATATGGAATATTGTGAGATTTTTTCACCAGAATGTTATCTTAAGTTAAAATGTAGTTAGAATATCCATATCTAGAGAGTTAGACTAAATGAGACAATATTCTAATTTTTACGAATGAATTATATAGGTATGGATGGATGGATTCGAATTTGGTTTTATGAAACTATAGATCAAGCAAATCCCCAAAATGGTAAACGTTTTCTAGAAATTCAACCTATCTATGAATATCATCTCAGTGAGAGTGATGGAACAAGTGCAATGCTAATGTGTATATGTAAACAAGAACCAGATAGCCTAGAGAGTACATTTTGGTATGCACAAGTAAGTAACAAATTTCCACTATAACATAAATATTAAAAACCATTAATAGCGGCATTAGCAAATTTAACATAAAATAAACTAAAGAAAAAAAAATGAGTGAAGTATTTATGAAAATTTTAAATACCTTTCCACTTAAGGATGGAAATGGTGGAATTTGGCTAATAGATTTCCATGACTGGACAACACAACTACCACAAAAAATATTTACATGCCATGCGGGAGCTATAGTCGATATGGATAATGCAACGTGGGGTCCTTTTGTAGCTACACTTAGTAAAACCGGACAGTTGTATATTTATAATTATCTAGAAAAAAAGTTAATTTTGGCACATCAATTTAACGACGCTGGCAGTCAAGTTGTCTGGTTCCCATGTCAGGTAAAAGTTGGATTTTATAAATCTATTTATATGATTTCAATAAACATTCTTTTAATATTAAAGTAGATTTATAACAAATATACCTGGTATTCAAAATAGAATATTAGATATTTTTATCTTGAAAACACATTACATTTTTAAGAAAAATTATTCAGATAAGTTATTTGATTTAAGAAAATATTTGATAAAAGAAAATATTATTACATTGAAATCTACATTTATCTACGACACTTTTTTATAGAGTTACAAAATAACATGAGAAATTATGTTAATTTTTTGATATTTTATTGCTTACGATTAGTTTTACTATAATAATATATGACTACAATCCCGTAAGGGATTTTCACATTTTCTACATATATAATAAGTATTTTTATAAAATTATAATGTATAAAATATTTCTTTCGCAAGATTGAAACAACAGGATCAACACTTGCTTGTGCTTTCGAAAGTGGTGTTATTCGTATAATTGTTGTAGCGGTATCAACGACTGACACTATTGATAATGTAAAAGGAGATTATGTTAGGCTGATTCAAGTCATAAAACCGCACAAAATGGCAATAACCGCAATGTCTCTAAATCCATCATGCAAGTACGAAAAACACTATTTTAATAATCGCTATTTTACAAGGAACGCCTTACGGTCTGTAATCACTGATTTCAATAAACTTCTGTGGGTGCGTATAGCATGCACACTTATATATGTACTACACAGTAAAGTAGGATATTATGGAATTATTCGGAATGAATCGGATCAATTATTTCCTAGATTATTTTTATTATATTTTCTAGGAAAAACGGAATAATATCGAATAAATTTGTCGGAAATCATAGAATGGGAAATTTTAGAATATTTCAAAACTGATTATAAAAAATTACAAATTTTCTAAAAAGTTATAAATTTATACAGAAATTCTGAAAAATTATATGAAGAATTCAAAGAAAAATTTTCGCCAAAATTTTTCCATAAATATATAATTGTAAGAATAATTTCCATGTAAGAATATTTCAGCCTACTGGTGACTGGTGGTGAAGATTCAATTGTGTTTAATTTCAAAATTGTAATCACTGAAACTTTTCCTGCCATTACGCCAATTGGTTTCATTAAAGTACCTTCAGGAATCACGTGTCTCACATGGAAACCACAATGTGTAAATAATATAATTACAATTTAACACCAAATTATCCATAATTGTCCTCAATTTAATCCCATTTTACAGGAAACTACATTATTAATTGGATGTTCACAAGGTGATTGCGTAGAAGTTATATTACCAAGCACACCTCAACCGTACACTATCGCTTCATATGAACTCGTTCAGTGTCAACCGAAAGTATTTAAATTTCATTCTGTAAAATCTGCTATTCAAAGAGAATTAATACGCCTACATCGAGAGGAAGAGAAAAAAGAGAAAATAGCGAAAAGACGTGAAGAAATAGAGCGATTAACAGCTGAAAGTCCTGGATTAGAAATTAACGAGGAGGCATTTTTTGGTTAATAAATTATTTATTAACTTATCTTTCTGAAATGATAAAGTATTATTCTAACTTTATCATTTAGTTTTAAATTATAGAAACAAAATTGATAAAATTAAAGTAAGACAATTAAATTTTCAACAGATATAGAAGAAGAAGAGCCATTACCGGAAGTATATATACCAAAAATACCAAACAAGATATTAACAGCACAATATATTAGTCGCGATATTATTTGGTTGTCAATAGCAGGATTTGACGCGGGATATATGTACGAATATCTAAGCCCAGAGGTTACTGAAGATATTGGGAAGGAGCCTACTAAAAGTATCGCAATATACGACGCAGATGACATAGAAATACGAAGTTGTCTCTTTTAGTAAGCGCAAATAAAATTAATTCTTATATTGCACAAAAACTAATTTTGTGTCCATATGGCATATTCATTGTTTGTTCATCTTATGTTTTCGTTAGTAAAGAAAGGAAGTATTTGTTTCTGGGAATGGAGCATGGAGAAATACGAGTTTGTAGATGGAAACCTGAAAATTATACAGATCTTTCAGATTATTGGATAATTCCAATGCACGATAATTATAATGGTTACATCCCAAAAATTATTCTCAGCCATGATCAAAAGATGTTATTTACATGTGGATACGATGGAAATTTGTTTTCTTATGAAATAAACGATGATACACCATTCGAGAAAATTGAATTCGAAAAAACCAAAGGGACCTTAGCCTTAGTATGTTTGCATATTTATTAATTATTTCTCAAAACATTTTATTATGTTAACTTGAAGTTAACATAATATCGAGACTGATTTTCTTGTAAATACATGCTCTAATTCTAATAAATTAATTTTTAATATGATGACATAGCCATACACCAGTGTTGAAGATATCGAAGAAATTGATTATGCAAGTCTGGAAGAGATGATTCAACAAGCTGAATATAACAGAATTGAGACTGCGGCAAAACAAAGTAAACGTCAGACTTTAGAGATATTACTCAAATTAAGCGAAGAATATAACAAGATTGTAGAAAGGTTTAGATGTCAAATATATATACTCGAAAAGAACAGTTTTGCTAAAGTATATAATAATATATTCTTATTAAAGGATCTTCTTATTCCAACCCAAAAAAATTTGGTAATAGCTTCAATTATTCTCCAAAAAATTATTATATCACAAAACTGCGTTATTTTATTTAAGTTATATATTGTTTGTATAAAAGATTGTATAAAAAATTTGTAAAATATTAACATCCTAGTAATCAGCTTGAGATTCCATATAATTATTTAAGATAGACCAATAATTATTTTCAGATTTAAAGGACCCCACCATAATCTTAGGAAAATTGCACATTTCACCCCCCCTTCTCTTACCCCCTTAGGAAAATTGGACACCCCACCCCCCTCAATTTTATTAAAGTTATTACTCCAGTTTCCATAAGATTATATAGCGGGGCAATTTTTGGATACTTCAGCAAAACTTTTGTGTAATTGTTAATTAGATAGGATCAAATATAAAAAATCATATTAATGCATATTTTTACATATTAGGAATAACACACTGCCAAAGTTTCATCAATTAAGTCATAAAGAATTGGAACTAGATTTTAGAATTATAACTGATCTAAATAAAGAATTGGACGCGGAAATGTCTACAGTATGTGAGAAATTGGCGTTTAAAGTGGAGAAAAGCGAGCTTAGATTACAAAAACTTCTAGAACATTTTATTCAACCAATTACATGTTTACCATTTGTTGTTTGCAAAATATCGTAAGTGAAAATCTTCAACTCTTAAAAATGTAACACGAATGATGTGATATCTATATTGATACAGGAAACCAGATAACATGGTATATTCTTTGCGTCAACGCATCTTGGATATTGACGTTACTTTGCCGCATATTGATACGATAAAACATACGCATATATCCGATGAAAAAGCGAATGGAAATAGGTAATTTGTATGCTTGATAAATATTTATTATGAACAATTCACTTGTCTAAAACATATCGTTGTTTATTATGTGAGTAGTATAACGGATGTCAAAATGCAACATTACGAGATGAAGGACCGAGAAAAGGATAAAGCGAAAATAGAAGAAGAAATTGAGGTAACAGAAACGAAACCAACCATGGATTTCTTAAAAGATATAAATTACGAAGACATGGATAGCAGCCTGGGAATTCAATTAAATCAAATGTTACGTAAATATACTTTGCGAAAAACAAGATTGGAACAACGCGAAAAAGAAGTTAGTATAATTTATAGATATTAATATAAAGTAAGTCTTCTTACTATTATCATTGTAAGTTAATCATTTATTTTATTCAGTGGAAAGTTATATATAACGAAAAGCCAGATACATCTGTTAATCAGATGTATGATGTACTCGCTATAGAGGAAGCAAAAAGAACTATCGGTGATTATAAATTAAAGACCTCTTCAACTTTCAACTTGCTGTCGGAAGAACGAGATACTCTCTTTTCGAAATATAAGGAACTGCTAAATTGTCGAAAAAAGGTTTGCAAATAAAAAAATGTTTATTTATTTTCATTTATTTCATTTGCTTTCATTTATTTATTTTTAATTATATATGATTTCATATTACATATTTTCTAAAAGTCTTACAAAAAACTTTTGTTGATATCTACAGCTTTACTATCAGCAAGAAGCTTTCAACACAAGATTGAAAGCTGTAAGAGCAGAAAAGGAACACTTACACATGGAAGTTCTACATTTAATAAAATTCCTCAAAAAAATTCACGCCGAGATACCGTTAGAAAGTGTGAAACCTTTGCCAGTTATTCCTGCGTTAAATATTAATATAGAATTTCCCGAGAAAAAAGTAATGGTACGTATTCCCACTCACAAAGTAAAAATAACACTACATTAAAATATTGTAATTTCCTATTTAATAATGTAACTGTTTATGTAACGTACGTGTGTTACATCATTGAGTGAGAAATTATAATATTGATGTAATGTTATTGTTACTTTGTGTTTAGCGGGTATTTATTGATAAGATAAGAAAAATGTAAAAATTTATATTATATCGTATAGGAAGAATTTAACAATAAATTAAATTAACGATATATGCTCTGACGAATTAAATCAATAAAATATGATTGCTTTTAAGAGCCAACACTTTTTTCCATGAATACATGTATAGAGTAAATTATTTACACACTGATATCCTGTGTTGAGATATTTTATTGGAAGAATTTAAGTTATATATCGTATAGAAGTAGGCTGGAAAAACCTAACGTAAGGTTGCTGAACCAATGAGCAACATGAAATGCCAAAAATTGATTTACATAAAATGTTCATTAATTCAGCCGTATGCTATGTTCATGCAGCTTATGTTTTTTTGTGATGTGCTTTAACTTTTCCACATATATAGATCGAAGAATATACATTGAAAGCAGACATGGAGCAAAGACGAACAACAGTTTTGCCAGAACAGATATCTGTTTGTCCAGACGAAGAATACGAAGTGCTACTTCTAGATGAGAAATTTCCAAAAAGTGCAAGAACTTTTAGCGGACTGCTTGGTAGTAAAAAAAACTCTATATGTGTATGTATATATTTTTTAGTAGAAGTTCGTATTATTTTCTGTTACAGAAAAGAAAATGAAGATCCAACCCACTGTCAAAGATAATATGAAGTTATTTTATTTAAGTGATGACATCGAGAATTTATGGGAACGAGAAATGAAATTTTCTCGTGTATTGCGAAAAAAGCATGAACAGGATTGCATATTAAGATGCATACAAACTAAATGTGAAAATATAGACAAGAAATTAGACAAATTAGAACATGATAGATTGAACATTGTTACCGAGAATGTCAATCTTAATTTATTTTTACTGACCCTTCGTCAAGAATATATTATCTTGAAAGAATATGAAACAATGGAAAACAAATTACATGACCAAGTTAATCTTAAATCAGAAGAAGTCACAGCGGTGAGGCAAAAGGTTAGTTAATGTTTTTTTTTTTTATTTAATTGTTCCAAGATGATCGTGAGATAACGATGTTTGGAAAATCCTTTAACTCGCGATAAAACTGAAAATATGAAAATTTTTATAAAACATAAAGGAATGAAGTCTTAGAAAGAGCAGTTTCGTTTCAAGAGTGCAGATGGGAAAATTTTGCAAAAAAGAACTCTGAAATGCGCGGTTATAGTTAATGTATTTTACCATATATGACTTATTATATATAATATCTCCGCCGCAGCTTCCTGTCGGCGGGGATGCATACCTACTGCTCGTGAGTGATTTTCGTGACACAAGAAATGTTCGTACAACATTCTGAACATATTTCATTAATATTTGAACATTCTGTAAAAATTCTTTTGCTTCGGAATATACAACCCAGTCAGAAATGTTGAGTTGATACGACATCGAATCAACATCGAAAACGGAATGTCGAAATTCTGATCGATTCGACGTCGATCGTGTATAAAATATCAACGGCTATTCAACTATATCATATCGACATCGATTTAAGGTCGAAAATCGAAATTAGGTTGAAATAAGGTTGATTTTATTTTTTCAGTATAAAAATGTATTACGCACATTGAAAAGTGAGGAAAAGAAGCAATTTTATTTCTTTCATTACTTATGTTAAAGAATACACCATTTATATATATAATGTTACCGGACATAATAGGTGCACGTTTCGCGTGCACTACTGACGAGTTTATATCATTATACATATATAACATTTATTTAATTATACTTATAATCTTCGTCAGTACACACTGTAAGGAATCAAAAAGAACATTATAACATTATATATATTATAAAATATATATATATAAGAACATTATATATATATAGTATATATATATATAATAAAATAGAGTTATAATTTCTTACTAAGTTGTTGATTCAACGTCAAATCAATGTCGATATTAGTTTTTCATTGATTCGACGTCGAATCAACTATGTCAATTACAGGAATATCGATTTTATATCGACTCAACCCGTTGTCAACCGTATCGACGTTGAATCAACTTTGATTCAACTCTACATTTCTGACTGGGAACGCATGGGAAATACAAATGGAACTTTTCATAAATAATTAACTTTGTTGTGTAAGAATTATATATAATAATTGATATTTTCAGATACAGATAGCAACCGACAAAGTTGACATTAAAACGAAGGAAATTACAGAATTACGTAATCAGATAAAGGATTCTTTTTCCAAATTCATGCGTAGAATAAGTGATAACAAATTCCGTAACTTTTTACATAGAATATTGAAGAAGAAGTATAAAGAAGTGAAGGAAGACGACGGTAATAAGAGTATTAATTTTAAGAAGAATCCAATAAAAATGTTTCATACATAATCACATACAGGGTGTTCCTAAACTCAGTACTAAAACTGATATAGCAGCTTTAGCACATGAAAACAAGTAAAAAATGTCTAATAAAAATATGTTCGATTTCGAACGATTTCAGAGTTATTTATTGGAATATTGAATTTTGTAAAGAAACATGAATTACGTGAAGTAAATGTTATTTAATTTTCTTTATTGTTTAAACCTTTATAAAAGATGCTCAAAAATTCTTTCGGCTTAAACACACTTTTTAGCATGAATTAATAAACTTTTTCAAGCATTTCACATCGGAAATATATCGTCGTATAGGAACCACATATTTCTTCAGATTAGAGGTTTACTTCCTTGAAGCACATTTGAAACACCTTGCGGTACAGGTTGCCTGTTTCTCGAATTTTTTTATCCACAACCAAAAATATTCTATTTGATAAATACTTATTAGGAAACTTTGTGTGATATCGCTATTACGAGACATAAAACGTAATAATATATGTCTTAAAGCAATCTTTAAGATATCTTCAAGACGTTTTATGTCCGCATTTTGGACGTAATGTTGTCTGAGTTGTGCTCAACGTCAAACGGATATTGTCGTTAGATGCCACTTGTTGAATCATTTTGATGCACTTGTTGAAACCCTATAATTTTTGTGTATGAAACATTTCTCTCAAAAATGTTCTGTTTACGAGATATTCAACTGTATCCAAACTTATAGCACACCCTGTATGTATAATTAAAGTGTATAATTAATAGTTATTTATTATTGCTTTAGAGACTACTACAACGACTGAAACGGATTCAGAAGAAACGGACGATGTTGATAATGGAGAATCCGAATTAATTTATTTCGATGAAAACGTATGTCCGCCAGGATGTGATAAAACAATGTATGACTTGGCATTTTCGATAAGAGAAACACGATATGCGCGTGAATATCAAATTAAGGATGCGCAACGAGTTATAGAGGCCCTTCATAAAGAGATTCAAATTCATATGAAGAAGCTAAAAATTGCAGAGAGTGTTTTGAAGAAAAATGAGGATGATTTAAAAATGTTTATGGTATTATATATTTAATCCATTAATAAGACAGTCCCCTGGTAAAAAAATTCTTATTTCTCATAATATTTTTAAGAAATGTTATATTTTAAATTTATGAAAATTTCTGGATAAAGATTTTCAACTTTTTTAGATTTTATAAGGAAGATGTTCATTGTCCATTAATTAGAATTTGGCCCCCGGCTTTACACGGTAAACTATATCATGTATTGTGTATGCATCGTATTCAAGACATGCATGCAAATACGTCAGTATATATGTTTTCCATGCGCTGGAAGTGGTACTTGTATCAAAAGTATTGAGTTCGAACTTTGATATTCATACTCTACTAAGTCACACCTTTCCAACGATATATAGTTTTTTTTACCGTGAAACGCCGGGGGCCAAAATGAACATATCCTTCTTTTCTTTAGAAATTATTGAATGAGATAAAATATCTTCTTAAAAATCTTGGAATACTTCAGAATTCACATATATAATAATTAAAGAATTCTAGGAAAGATGTAGACTTTCTCAGTATTTTTAAAAAGTGTTCCTCAATTCGTATTTTACACAAATCTAAAAAATTTTCTAAATATAAAATTATACAGGATTCTGAAAAATTCTGAATTTATATAAAAATTTGAAAAAAATTTATATGAAGAATTCTAAGAAAAATTTTCATATAAAAATGATATCGTTTACTTAATCTGTTCAATAGCTTGAGAAACAGCGAAAATTAAACAATGTGCAAGTTACGGTGCTAATGAAATTACATCAGTTGCAATATTTTGGCGAATCCCAAATTCCATTTAAAGTGCATGATTGCGTAGTGTTCGATAAGAAAAAACTGTCTAAATTATACGCGAGAATACAACAGTTATACGAGGAAACACTTGAATTACATGTTAAACACAAGTACGTAAGATTTACACATGGCGAGCTTATAAATAATATAGCCAATATTGAGGATCCATATGAACGAAATATACATGTGTTTGCAGAGATGCTCGAACACATCTCCACAGAATTAAACTCGATTATAATCATATGCGTGTCAATAATAAAAAATTGCAAGATGAGATAAAGCTGAAAATAATGAACAAGTTTGGTCAGAGTTTATCCTTAAATAAATTATATGAAACGATACTTCGTCGAATAGTATATGATATCAAAGCCAATTTAAGTGAGGCATCAACGTATTTCACTAAACGAATCAAGCGTAAGTTATGTGCTACAATAATATTATAATGTATTTTAATTTTATAAATTTATATATTTCGCATATTTTTATTATAGATGTCAAAAAAAATTACGTTGAAGAATTGAGCATATTTAACAAGTTGCTCCGGGAACATACGCAAAAATTGAGTTTTTTGACACTTTTAGTGGAAGAGCAATCAAAACTTCAAAAACTGTTAAAGCAACGCATCATATCGAATGTAAATCACATTTATATTTGTTAAATATTTAATTTCACATTTACTAACATTATCGCTGTTACAGGAAGAAATGCTGCAGTTGGAGGAGAAATACAAAAGTGATATAATGAAATTGGAGAGTATCCTTGAAAATCAAATGCGACAGAAGCATCTATTTCAGAATGATATTAAGAATCTTAGATTAAAGACAAAGTCACAATATCCAGTCTAATTTAAGGAAGTATTCAGTGATAAAGGTAGTAATAAGAATAGGAAGATCTCTCTCTCGCTCTCTCAATATTTTAGTGTCATAGTCATTAATGTTCAATTATCTTAAAACGGAGGTATGTATATAAATATATATATATTTTCGGAAAATAATTTTTTTAAATAAAATAATATAATGATACATATAATAAACATATAAAATATATTTAAATATTGAATTTACAGGAACACTTTGATCCTATTATAGACAGAAATGGAAGAATTTTTTTTCAATATTGATAACTTTAAAATATTATATCACATTATGTGTAAGATTATTTAAGAAATAAATAACAGTTAATTAAATATGGTCTCAGTTAAATAGAATGCAATTTAACTCTGCGATTATTTCATAATATTAATAATTATAAAATAAATTGTATAATATGAAATAATTGATGTAGACTTATTAAATTGACTTATTCGTTAAAAACACCACAATGTTATATTCGTTGTATTTTATTTATCGTTCTTATATAATTACTATATGATAGCTGTACAAATGCATAAGTTTCGTTTGCTATGTATATAGCAATAATAAATAATAACTCATGCAGCACCGATTGTTGCAAAAAATTTTCAGAAAGGTTTCAAAATTATTTCAACTTTTCATATATAATGAAGTTGAAAAACAGTACGCGCTACTAGATGAATACGACGGAGTCTTATTTTTCATAAGTAAAAATCCATACAGAATAAAATAAAAGATGTAACATGATAAGATTTTTTATCTGTATTCTAGTAAGATGATTCTCTGAAGGCCTCAAAATTGGACTCTAAGGTCTTTAAGGTGAAAATTAATGTATTTTGAAAGTATATTTAAAAAGATTGCAAATTTTTTTTCAATAATCTTTCAACAATTTTTCTACAAGATTTCAAGCGCAACAATAGCGGATATTTTGCTATTCTAGAAATGTCTAAAAAAATGTTGCAGATATATTTCGCAACTATTATGAAATATTTTACTTTTCAGTTGAAATATTTTTGAGATATTTTTGAAAAATTTTGGTGCTGTATGGGAACGTACTAATAGCTTAATAAAAAGGTATCGTCATAAGTCTATATTTCTCGTGTATGAATTATTCCTTAATGCTTTTTATATTATGTGCAAAGTTTTTAAAAACATCTACATCATGTCGTACATTATATCGTGATAACTAAGCAATAAAAAGTAGATGTAAGATAAATGTGCTTCTTTAGCGAACTTTTTCAAATCGCTACTTACATCAGAATTAAGATATTTATTTTTCTGCATTAACAATCTTGCTCTATAAACTCTTTTAATATAACTAACAAGATTCTTCGGAATGTTAAAATACATTAAAAGGCAGCTGCATGTGAAATTCCAATTCGTAGACTAGAAACACTGGTGACGGTCATCATTAAATGTTTTAATAGTGCTACACTCAGACCTCAATATACCCCGAAATAAAGATATTGAATTATATATATAAAACTGCAGATGCATAATATAAAATTTAATTAGCGGAGCTGTAGGTAATTACGATGCAATATTATCTTTTGAATTCTATGTTGGATCTGATCACTTAAAAGTGGTAATAATTAATCATAAAATAATTAGTACTAAAATTAGTGACGATGATAGGAACAGAAGTAATAATAGCACTAACAGTCATAGTAAGTTTATCAATAATAGGTATATAGTATTAATAAGAGTAGAGGAGCAATAGTGATAGTTAGAACAGCAATATTAATGGTAGCGGCAACAATAGCAACATTTATCTAAATTAATTTCTTTGATTTTTTAGAAACCCACGCTGAAGAAGTAATAATCTTTACAACACATTATTCTTGTCAAAATTGCTATAGCTTTAGATCTTCATAAATTTGATAAATAAATTTTTGTTTTTATTTAAAAATGGGATAGAAAATACAAGGAGCAAAGGCAATTTGGAAACATAAAAGATTAGCTCCGCTAACTTGAGAAAAGCTGAAAAAGAACCATTTTGAGATTTACGAGATCCTAGTATGTACGTAACGATTGCATCAACAAGCGTGAACTTTTATAGTCACCGAACGACATAGATTCGTGAAAGTTTGAAGAGAGAATTCAATTATGTTATTTCACATAATAAATTAAATACACCGTTTGACCAAAATTCTGAGAGATTGTGAAGCTGCAGATTGTTTAGTTATTTATATCGCATATTCGATTTTAATAAATTGAATTAGTAATAATCCACATAATTTATAAACTCTATTATAGGCCTATACAAATTCTTGTCCTATTCTTTTTAGCAGAAAATGCAATCTGGATAGTTATAATCCTATCAATTGTACAAATTCTTTATAATTACAAATTCAATTCATCGCTTTATTCTATACCAAATGTATTTGTCTCTTCTACAGCCAACAGCAGCTTTTCGTATAAAATCTCGGGCGTAGGATAAGGCGGAAGATCCAAGCGATTAAAACACGTGTGAGCTCTGAAATGACAATGATAATAAAGAAGAGATATTGTGAATTCCTAAAGGATAAAAAAATGGAAAATATAGGATACATTAATGCAGTTATCGTTAACAGATTAAAAGAAGAACAAAATTACCTTGGCAAACTATTTGGTCTCCCCCATTTTTCTATGCAGAATTTCCTTGGTCCTGTCGATCCACGCAAAGCCGCAAATCCCTCGTATGGAATACTTGAGGTGCCGGTAACGAATTGCAGTAATCTTAGACGTTGTTCGTTAGTAAATCGACTTATGCTGCTCCAGAACCACTCTACTACCGGATGCGCATCGTGATAACCGCTCCTGTATTCGGTGTGTGTTCGCCAATCGTTTAGGTCAATTTCAGCTGCACCCGCAATAACCAGCTCTAACTCGCGGGCATCGAAAACCGACACTAAACGCGGATCCACCACTTCATAAAAGCCGCGAACCAACGATTCCGTTTGTTCTGCGACGCCACGCTCAAGACGCCAACGTACTACCCTCTCGAGATATTCCTTTTTATTCTTTTCAGTAACCGCAATATTTCTCCCACCTGGCTTCAACTCGCGTTCAGCGACTCGTCCCAAGAGTTCCTCTGTTACTGAAAAGGTTAATTCTAATGGTTCGATACTTATGTCCTTTTCTTTGATCCACATTAAACTCTGATGAAACTCCTGATCTAAACTCTCCAGATCACTCAAACTCGCCGGTATCCTTAAAAGCGCCTTGTAAAATGGTCTCGTGAAAAACGCATCGAGTAGATATTGGTGAACCAATGCTAAGCCCAGAACTCTGCCCGAAAATCTGAACCAATCGTGATAGTTATCCACGAAAGCCGACATTGGCGAGATTTGTACCGTGTAAGTGTCATTAGCTGAATATTCGAACAATCCGTAATAAGGATTGAATAGTTCGCGTGATAAATGAAAGAAAAATTCTCGGGACGGTCCACCATAATCCAATCCTTCTTCATGATCAAAGATGACCACTAGTTTACCTTTCTGCAGATCTTTCTTTGACGCAGCCATTATACGCGTAAAGGCATCTTCGAGTAAATGTTCTCTCCTGATGTGTAATCTGTACAGATAACATAAAAATTTTTCGATAAATTGCTTGAAATGTATTTATGAATGTATATCGTATTTAACACACAGATACACCCCCGGCCAAAAGTTTGGAACCTTTGCGATTTTTTTGCAAACCGGGGATGATATGTGCTGAGACGTACTTTAATTTACTTGGCCCTTGTCCATAACCTTTGCTTTCTAGCTTTCGATAAAAAGTTCGAAGTTTAGCTTCGAAATCTCTTCTGTACAGTGCGGGAGCTCTGGCAGAAGCCCTTGTCAATCCAGGTGATGCATGCGGGCTACCAAGCGGAGATCTACCAATACTACCAGGTACATAGGACATTATTTCTTGCTCAAATAGACTGAAAATAATAACATGATATTATTATTATACTGTATATAAATTATATATAGATGTATATATAATAACAGTAAAAAAAAAATATATATAGGAGCATTTGTTTCCTACCTTAGTAATAATGCTAAAGGAACATCATGACTCCATCTTTGTAACGCTACAGTTCCTTCGACTCTTATGGTATTAACTTTCTCTCGAAGCGCGATATTTTGTCCTAGTGCAGAATGTCTTTCTTTTAGGATATCCATTATATTAGGCTGACGTAGAAAAGCAACTACTTTGTCGTTGTAGGCTACAGGTATTTCAGGAGTAGCAGTTACAGACGATTGTTGCGGTCTGGGCGGCGGAAGAGGAGCTTCATCTAGCAACGTCCGTATATGAGCAGCTTCTGTAGGTAATCGTGGATCGATAAAAGACGTAGCCTTTCTAGCGTGACATATAAAAAATCTCTGAAATAATATTTATGATCAATATTATGCGATATCAGATTACAAAGCCTTTCTCTCCTGAGAATTAAAAACTTACTTTGCCTGTTCTATCGAGCTTAGATTCATACCCTCTTGGGAGTTCTTTGTTCGAATCAGCAAAAACATTAATTAAGGCAACTAAATCTCTATTATGTTCATATCTTGGAAAAACTACAGGATCTCTTCTAACTCTATTGATCATGTGTTTTAAACTTGGATTACGGTTGTACACCTCCATGGCGTCGGCGTTGGTGTGCAGTACGGTAAAAAAGTCAGGCCGTGTTAGAAATAATACCGGTGGTATTGTGCTGATATCGAATAGTTCAGATTCGCCTCTATCAGTACGATCATTCTGCCGCTCGCTATTATCAAAAAGATTGCCGTTTGAACCGTTAGCTTCGCGATCTATGTTATCAGAACGCGAAATAGTTCGTCGTACACTTTGGTAACGCCTGTCTAATTGTTGTCTTCGTAAATCGGAACCAGTATTACGTGTCGTCAAGTTTGGCCTTTGCCATGTTGTAGTTCGATTGATATGATCTATGTAAAATACTCGGCCGTGACTATCTATTCTCGCTTCCCATGCTGAAATATACATAGTGATTAATCAATTAACACTGAGAGAAATGCATAGAAACAGAAATATAAACATGCAGTATAATATTTACTTACATGGAGGTAGAGGTTCTTCTGAGGATAAAGATACGTTTGACGTTTGGCATACAGGTAATGGACATAAAGGTCTGGGTCGATGTGTGGGTGTGGGCGGACACTCCATTTGACTAGCTATTGTCAATTCTGGCCTTTCTCGTTGTCTGTGTGATCTCGGTGAACTTAATAGAGCGATACTTTTTGTAACTGCTGTCCTTAACTAAAACATTAAATAATCTTTGTAACAGACCATCGTTAAGCTTATCGCTACGTAAGTTTTTAGTAATTTTGACTAATATAGTTTATTACAATTAATTAAAGTTCTTTTGAACCATTTATTTTAGTGGAATTCTTTGGACTGTTTGTATATTCAGTAAAATATAACAGACGACTATTTGAAGATTCAAACAGCGACAATAGTTTAACGATGTTTTGACGATCGAACGTTTTTACTTTAATTTGACATGAAATTATCTTAAATACATATATTCTACATTGAAGAGGACCCAATACCAGGGTTGAAACGTCTATATCACATTTTTTAATATACACATTGGATTACACACGAACAACTAGTGTCGGCTCACATTTGGCAATTCCTTTTACATCAACGTAATTAATTGTTTAATTTATTTGGAGAGCCTTTCGTATTTTTAATTTTATTGTTAAATAATCCGTATATAGTTTAGATGCGACAACATCGCATAATAATAAAATTTAATAATCTCAACCTTAAGGTTTGACGCTTCATCAACGTCTACAATCTCGAATCCAAAACAATCTTCAGGATGTAATGGCGCTGGATGCTTTTGATGTCGTTTAGGTAACTCTGGTGCGCCGCTTGGTAAAGCATTACTTCTATGTAATGGTCGATGTGCTGTTCTTGGTGGAAGTGGTGGTGGCATTGGATAGAGAGTTTCGTATAACGATTCGGGAGACAAATGACCACCTGTGCTACGCCACAGCTGATAATATTCTGCTCCTTCCTTTGTTACAACTCCGTTGGGTCTGCACTGTCTCTAAAGTAAAATAGTTTCGTTTTTAAAATAACGTTTCTAATTATGGAAAGACAAAGAGCGAATACTAAGAATAAGGAGAGCTGAGAAAGAACAAGCTTTAAGTATAAGTTAGATGTGTAGATGTATGAGTCCGTGCAATAAAAAGAGGAAAATATAAGAACTGAAAACTAAAGACTGTAAGAATAAGGCTATGATTTATGTATAAGTAGTGCAAATTAATAGTAGGATAAGATAAGTTAAGATAGGGTAGTGCAATTTTATATTTTGCGAGCTAGACAAAGAAAAAGGAAAGAAATAAGCAGATAGTAAGATAAGATAAAGTAAAGTAGTAAGATAGTTTAAATAGTAAATTAGGAGTGCGTGTAAGGTATGCATGGATGAATGAAGCTAAGAGAAAATTGTAAACCAAAATTGTAAAAAAAAAAGCAAAAAATTCATCTTGAAAGTACGACTATGCCAAAGCCCAGGAAAGTAAATCACTTTTTGAAGCTCAAGAGATATATTTACAATTTACAAATGACTACTCCACTTCAACGGTATGTTAGTAATTATTTTTACTTATCAGTGCAATATCCTATATGTTTTATCCTATATGTTTATGTTTATTTTTCATAAGACAAAATGCTCTTGAATCATAATAATAATAAATAATACAAGAAACTTAACATTGTTGTCAAATCTTAATGATTGAAATTTTATCATCGATAATAATAGCTTGCGAAAAAATCAAGATATGTAATTTATTTACCTTTTTGATATCATTGTTACTTATACTCGCATGTTGCAACTCTATATCTGAATTACTTTCCTCGCTGCTGTTCGATGAACGAGGTTCCGAATCTAGGCAACGAATTCTCTCCAATTGATTTTGTCTGGTAAACGACGAGTCCAAAAGTGCTACTGCATTCTCCTCAATCTCAGATTGTTGAACACTGGCAGTTTTAGGCATTTTTTCTAAGATTGGCAGTTTAAACGGTTTACTTATACTCACAGAATCATGACATAAAGAAGCACGTCCCGCGTCTTGTGATGTTGACATTTCTTTACAAATTACATGTTTAGATGAACTGGGTAATTCATTTTCGTCATTTTCAAGCGAATTTTTATTATTATTGTCTAATATATTTAAAGATATTTTTGTATCATTAGTCGCATCACTATAATTAGCTGAAGTTGCACTTTGCGAATTTAACGATTCTTTAGATATATCTAAAGACAGAGACGTTAATCCATCTACCGGTAAATTACTTTCATTACTTTCATGATCTATCTTGCAATCTTTATCGTCATTGCTAGACGTTTTTAATAATATATTCACAAGACTTAAATGACTCGTATCAGAATCATCATCTTTTAAAGACTGTTTGCAAATGTGTAAGGGTATTGTCTCTTGGATCAATTTGTGCCTAGTATCCGATGAAACATCTGTATTATTATTACACAGATTCCCTGTATTTGATTCATTACTGCATTCTTCTACGTCAATATTATAACTCTTTTCAAATCCATAAGCTTTCCCATCTGGAATATTGTTAGAACAGGCTGCCAATTCTGAAGCATCACAATGAATTTCAGAAATGTTCTCTGCTAACAAGCCTTTCTTTCTGGATAAATTTCTATGAGCAAGAAAAATTGATTTTTTACTCAAATTTTGTACCACGTTGTTGCATGTAGTACCTATATCATCATTTTCTTCAGTTTGTTTAACCAGTACCGAAAATCTATCTAAAATTTTCAAGATAATACATCTTTATTATCATCCTTTGAATCTAAAGATTAAATAAGAACTTTGCAAAAGTTCTTTATATGTTGATAAAAATGTGAATACTTAAAATTATTTACAAAATTGATATTGACATTACCTGTTGTCTTAGATTGGGAATATAAATTCTCTGCTTCAAGCAAGTTATTTGTCGTTACAAAGCTATCACTTGTCGTAGATACTGCATCTTCATCAGTCGAGTTCAAGAACTTGGTTCTATCATCTGATGTGGATACCCTGTCACCATTAGCATTGGCCAGATGAGTATCTATATGTTTCGCAGATACAATCGAGTCTTTATTCTCAGAATTTAAGGTCATTAATGAGACAGGTTGCTCGTTAGATTTCTCAGTGTCCTCTTCTTCCTTGAAAACACTGCCCATGGCATCTGTTTCAGATGGCATCTTCTCTTCAAAACATATTCGCAATCGAAAGCCCCATGAAATCCTGCAATCGAGGAAGCGGTTTAAAGTTAAAGAACTTTGACTGTGCAAGTCTATGAAAATTACGAACGCGTAAATACGCTTCGTAAATACGCCGCGAGATCTTAATGTTTACAGTGTAAAATTCCTAAAGTACAAGAGAACAACTACAATTCAATAATAATATACAGAACGAAAAGAACAAGGCGCATCGAAACGAATCGACGATGTTAATTAATCACAGGAATTTTCAGGTGCAAAAGGGAGGCGGTACCTGACGCGAGCAGAAATATCGTCGACGTTTAATTTATCGTGGAAATTAACTGCTCCTCTCAACACATTTTGCTCCGTACATATGCGAGACGACGGATACGCGGACAAGGCGCTACGCGAAAGCCGCTCCTTTACCACGATACCACATGCTTGACACGTAACGTAGTAGGATACACTTCGGGTAGCCGTCCCTCTTTCCTTTCCACGTAGTATCCGTCACTTTATTTATGCGTGACTTTATTCTCATCAATTACTCAGTACACGCGTGAACGAGTATATTTGACAGCGCGGACGTAGCAGACTATAAGCGGGCTAGTGATTTTATTTTCTCTCATCTAGTATTGTTCAGTGTTGCCAAACGGTCTATGATCTAGTTTACATCTTGCACTTGATACGAAGTTGTTCGCGTTGCATGCACTTTTTATGCGGGGTCTACAATAAAAATCTGATACGGGGTCTACTGCATCTGATTGGCATATTCCGTTAGAACTAAAAATATAGACCAAACAGATTCAAGAGCTCATTGAGCGCTCAGTGAGCGGTTGTAGTACTGAATGGCTGCGTTCAGCAGAGAAAGCAGCTTTGCAACTGTTGTAAAATTCTTGAATATGATTGGTTTATACATTTAGATCCAATAAGGAACTAAGGGTAAAGCCAATCATATTAAAGAATTTTACAACAGTTGCAAAGCTGCTTTTTCTGCTGAACGCAGCCAATGCACCCATTAAAAGTCGTAGCGGTCGTAGAGTCTTAAGTCGTAGATAATTAACCAATCACAGTCGAATATGAGAAGAATAATCGACTATGATTGGTCAATTCTCTATGACTTAAGACCCTACGATCGCTCCGATTTCTATTGTAGACCCCGCATTACACTCAGCAGCCCGTATTCAGAACGCGCTTACAACGATGTTATGCTTACGATGTTATGCGCTTACAACGATGCATTCTCTTATCGATAAAAGCGCGTTCTGAATACGGACCAGCATCTTCACATTAAGCTCGTTCTACATTAATTGCATCGCAGCGTCGCAAGTGTTGCGGTCCAATCAACATCAATCTAGCTCGACTCTGATTGGACCACAACGCTTGCGACATGCTTGCGACACTGCGATGAGACTAATGTAGACCAGCTTCAAGCTGGTTCTACATTATGATTCCTGCACTGGACGCAGAAACGTTTACCGCGCGGCAAAATGTGACGCGGTAGCCAATAAGCTTACAGCTCCTAAAGCTGGTTCTACATTAAGCTGATTCTACATTAGTCGCATCGCAGCGACATGCTTGCGTTGTGGTCCATCAGAGTAGAGCTAGATTGATGTTGATTGGACCGCAACACTTACGACATGCTTGCGACACTACGATGCGACTAATGTAGAACCAGCTTTAGAGGCTTAAGTACGGCCACAATAGAAGGAATAAGGAATAGAGAATTAAATATTAGGAATAGGGAATTAAATTTCGACATATGGATAATAATGCTTCGGTCTACAATAAAGGAATAAGGGCCACTGTCATCAAGCTCAGTTAACTTAACTGGCCAGTTAGTCAGTTAACTTAACTGGCCAGTTAGGGTGAAATCACACGGTGCGGAAAAAGACTGCGGAATAGAGAATGCGTCATTGAAGCAACCAATCAGCGCTATTTCGAATAACGCTGAATAGCGTTGATTGGTTGCTTCGATGACGCATTCTCTATTCCGCAGTCTTTTTCCGCACCGTGTGATTTCACCCTTAGTCTATCGGAATTGACCAATCGCATTTGTGTCATTTTGTTTGCTTCAAAGCAATTTGATTTTCAAAGCATTGGCTGCGTTCAGCAGACTCAACAGTTTTGCAACCGTTTTATGATTGTCTGCTGAGATAGGACCATTCTTCTAGATCTAAAAGTATGATCCAATCAGCGCAAAGGAAACTTCCAACAGTTGCAAAACAAACGTTCTGCTGAACGCAGCCATTTTGAAGCAAACAAAATGACAAATGCGATTGGTCAATTCCGATAGACTAACTGGCCAGTTAAGTTAACTGAGCTTGGTGACAGTGGCCCTAAAACAAGATGTTAAAAAGAGCGAAAGCGAAAATGCTGAGTACAAAAAATGCATGCAATGCGAACAGACCTCATGTTCGCACCCTGACACGAATAATCGAATACCTCGATACATCGAGTAAGGAAGAAACTATCGATCATTTTGATTAATCAGCGAACACTTTATGACTTCATCATCACCCATCTACTCATCCCTGGCTAGCCACAAGATGGAGGATTTGTAGTTCTCTCTGTTAAACGTGAGGAACTGTAAAAGACTCTTATTTATTCTTATTTATTATTGTTAATTGGCATTGGTACGTTTTGATGCGCGTAGTTAAGTATAATTAAAGCATGTATTGATAACGTCATTGTATATTTTTATAGAGAGTTTTGTAACCTTTATTCACATCGTGATTCGGTAGCTTCATGGAGATGGAGACTTTTTGAAGTATTTATCAACAATATGTTCAAGCAGAGAGCTTTTAATATCGCTGTTAATCGTTAAAAGCTTTTTCTTTTTTTATTAAAATATTTAGAACGTTAAAAACTTCACTGACGTGCCTATCAACAATTAATCTGTCGAATAATTAATCTTAACTTAAACTTGATCCCAGAAGAATATCCATTAATTTAAACGCATGACAATTTCGTAAAATCGCAAGTTGGCTGTTTTTTTATTTATGATCGTCGTCGTCGCCAATAAAATGGATTTTGGCACTCTGATCTCTGTCGCGCAAAAGAATGAAGTAAAAAAACAGGTTAGTCCATATTGTTAACATCTTTCCAGCAAGACACAAATTGACACAAGAGTCATCCTGTTCGATAATCGGTAAGAAACAAAGATAGGATGACTCTTGTGTCAATTTGTGCCTCTGCTGGAAAGCTCCCTATATTTATTTATTATATTTACAACCATGTTTCCTTACATCATGTTTATAACTGGCGAATGTAAAGTGTCGATGTAGCCAAGGGTGCATTCTGTTTCATGCATGACGTGCATAATGCATCATTTATCCTTATTTAACATTCAATGAATAACAAGGATAAATGATGCATCATGTGCATCATGCTTGAAACGAAACACAGCCCAAATAATGATCAGTTTAGCTTAGATGCTTTTTACTCTCGGTGGACCATCCTTCTTGAAATATTATTTATTTTTCAGCAGACTGTTCCATGCTACCAAACAAAATTTACACCACTGAAGAAACAATCTAAGCAATCTAAAACCCTTTCCGATAATATCAAGAAATTTTTAGCTCGGAAAGAAGAGGAGGAGAAACAAAAAGCCTTTGAGGAAAAAAGGAAAAAGGAAGTGAGTTAAAATACATAATAAAAGATTGCTATATTAGTGTCTGAATAATTTATTTATATTTATATTTTGTACTCTCTTTACATGATTTTTGAGTATGTGTACAATGGTGAGATGGATATTTTAAGCTTTTAACAGCATCAAGTTTTTATTTTTAAAATATCTTTTGCTTTAACAACATTTTTTTGTTTTGTGTTACAATTTGTGTTCTTTAGAAAAGTCTTGTATTTGATTGTTCATATCTTTAAAAATTTTATTATAAGACATCTTGGAACATATATATTTTTTTGTTTTTTCTTAAGAAACCTTTTAAAATCATGTTATAGACATTACAATATAGAATCATATATTGTTATTCTTGATAATTACTTATTGCACTCCCCACTTGCAGAAATTACTCCATTTATGTCCATTGTTATCAATGTAGAGTAATTTTAATCTTGGTATAACTTATTCTATCCTTTTCTAATTTTTAGAACTAGAAAAGGATAAAAAGTAAATTACTTGCATTAGGAATATAAAGGCTTTAATTATGAATTCTCTTATATACTGGGAAACATGGATTTACAATAAAATAATTGAGTAAAATCTCTCAGAACCGTTCTTAGTATGTTTCACACCAAATCCCGAATAAATTTCAGATAGTTGCTTTTCATTTTCATCAAAATTCAGATAATTTTTATTTATGATGTCATGACTCAGTTGAATGCACATTCCTTTTTATTCTGAGAAGTGAAATTTAATTGAAGGTATAAAGATTATCAAGACCTCTATGATAATGATATACGAATTTGTTGAAGATGGTTTGAAGAAAACTGAAACATCCAAATAAGCTTGTATCAACAGTCATTGTACAATTTTAATATATTACGTGAATATTATTTGACTATTATATAAATTGCGTACCAATTCCCGCGCTGTGTTAACGCTCTCATTACCTCATACCTATTATTGTTTTTTAATTTCGAGAGCCCGATTAGTATTTAAATTTTGATTATAAAGGTTGTGTTTCAAAATTGATTTTTAAGAGGAGCCTCTTTTTTTAAACTGGACAAGTGCCCTTCTAATATTTCCTAGAACATATGTAAGAAGTTTTAAAAAGGGCTTCTCTAGGAAGAAAAGTAATTAAAAATTTTGATTTCGAAGAGAGGAGATTTCCGTCTGTCTCCAAAATTTATTTGTTAGTAACTTGATTTCTAAGAAAGATCTTTTTTTAAACTGTTTAGATTTAAACTAGAGTATATTAAAGGGCAACAAATTAAACATAGATAGTTTGCAGTAGCCTCACTTTGGGCGAATAGTATAGTAGACCGTGTTAAATAGTTCCTAAAACCTTCATTATGGAAGTTAGCAGGTACTCTAGCTTTCTAAAGAATAATTGTTATGTTGTTCACGACATTCCAGGTTTTAATGTAACTTCAAAGCTGTACAACGCTATATTATCTCCAGATAAATTAAAGCCTTGAATTTGTACATCTGTATGAATAATTAAATTTTAAAACTTTGTATTATTAAGTTACTATATACATTAGGGGAGATCTCCAATGACTTTAACATACTCGTATGTCATGACTCTGAGTAATTTCCAACAGGTTTTAGCCAGCATTTGTCCTTCGTTAAAAAGTTATTAACAAAAAAGGTTTAAGAAATAACCTTTCATTTTGCTATATATGATATTAACTCTATCCCACCGTCTTTCCTGCTTAAAGGTTTTCCATGATCTTTCCTAAAAAAATTTCCAAGTATTTGACAAGTTATACTTTTTTTCAGAATCTTTTAGCTTTACGAGATCAAAAGACCCAGAATCGGATAAACAAACATTTGAAAGTTTGTAAAGCAGCAAATAAGTCGGTGATTGAGGATGCCATTGACAGTGAAAATACAGCTATTACTATTGCAGGTAGTATAATATTTTACATATCTAAATAATCTTTTTTTTTACAGATGAAGTAGATTTGATGAGGGTTTGTTTTATATTTTTATCCAAAGTTAGATATCATCGTAAGAAGGGACAAGTTTGAAATAAAATGTAAAAATAAAGTTCCAAACACACAAAAATACCAAGAAATTTATTTTATTTATTTACAATTATCTTATTTTTTGCAACATATAGCATTTTTTAATACATTTGAGAAATTATAATATAGTGCTGTTAAATTTCTTCAAATAACAGTGTAGTACTGTTAAATATCAAAGTAGCAAAATAAATAGATTTGTATCATGTATGTGTAATATGCAAAGTAATAAAACTGTAAAAGTATAATGAATTGTAAGGCATTAAACCAATGAAATTTATAGCAACAAATAGCTCATTTATACGATAATAGTCTTGATGTTAACTTGATTAATAGAAAAACTTATCCATAACGGGCAATATTTTTGCCCACAGGTTATAATATATACAAGCAATACAATATATTATTTATCCATCATCCCAAATCGAGGCAGAACAATTTCACAGTGGGTTTGCACAGCGATGGATGTTTTAAGGTCAGCCTTATTCTGAAATAATCCAGATAACTCTTAAGTATATGAAATCTGCTATAGTTATCTCAGTCTTTATAATATTTATGAATTTTTTTCGAAATAATATAGAGAGAAAACCGTGATTTTTAATTTATATTTATCAAATTAATGCAAGACATATATGCATGTTGCTGTATTATTTTTATTTTTTTTTCTTCTGTGAATAAAATTATTTTTAATACGCATTTAATATGCATAATATCTTACATTATTCTAATCAATTGTTTTTATTTTTTTTTATTTTATGTTAAATGTTAAACGATGTTAAATGTAATATGCATATATGACATTTAATGTGACAATAATTGTTGAAGAAGAAGTAGAAAATGTCATTGACGTTTAGCTTAGATTATACTGAGATGTTTGTTCCATTATTTTTTTCATTGCAACTATTCTTTCAACGGTCTTCTTTTATTATATTTTTTATATCATCTATGTATTTATTCTTATTTTTCTCTTTTATTTCGTGATACTTTATTAGTATTAGAAATTTTCTGATCTATAAAATGAATGTTTATGCTTGGTATTTGGAACTTTATTTTTATATAATTACTGAAATGATATTATTGATACGTTGCTCTAAGTATATCCTTAAGTATATTTATAACATACATTACTATAATATGATTCATTATATAAAATATTGCTACAGGCCCATCTCAACCCGATGAAGATGATTATGGATATGAATCTCAGGCAGCTTCTGCATTGTACAATCAACTTATGAATAAATATAACAGTTTACCTCCAGAAAAACCTCTTTTTAGTGCTAGCGAAAGAACAGTGAAAGATATTGCATCCACAAAGGTATATTCTTTAAAAAAAATTGAAGGAAATATTTCGAGAGAATGTGAATTACATAATTTAATATAATTGCAATTGAAAAATGTGTAATAAAACAATAATAATTATCATAAAGTATTTTTTTTGTTGTTCGAAATTAGGTATGGTTGCCAAAACTTATTGATTATTCTCGCATGGAGTCATATATCACTCCATTTGATTTACATGTTACATAATATTTTGTCTGGACATATTTTTTGTGATTTGATCTTACTCTGCAAAAATGTAAAGGATAATTAAATTATATGGGATACCGCCAGTACATTTCTGTTACGTGTGTGTTCCATATACATACATTATTATTATTTATGATGGTGGAGTGATATTATGTACTCCAGCTTTAGTTTAAAACTGTGTTTCAAGACCAATAAATAATCGCCGCGTTGTTTGTTTAAACTAGAAATTAAAAAAATTTATGTAAAAATATTATTTAAGCACCGGATTTAATCGGATATATTGCTTTTCTCAAGTTGTATATTACTATTATTATATTAAAAGTTCACAATTACATTTCGAAAAAATATCTTTTGTGATAATAATTATTTTTTATTACACGTTATTGTACTCTCTTTGATGGAAAAAAATAAATCATTTTTTTGTATCAATAGGAAAGAACAAGCAAATATATGATGTTCTATCATATCATTTTATACAATTAAATATATTTTTTTATATGTTATAGGATAGAGTAAAACAAGCTTTGAAACAACAAGAACTCGAAGAAAGTAGCGGACATAGGAGAAAAAGGAAATCAAACATTTCAAATATAAAAGAAACTGAAATTGAAGAAAAAGTAGAGAACAACAAAGAAATTAATAACAAAGTCAAAGAAATTAAAGAAGATGAAAAACCCAAAGTTAAAGAAGACAAAGACGAAAAACCCAAAGTGAAGAAAAAATCATCGCTACCACCTATAGGTTTTGCGGAACTTTTAAAACTCGCCGAGGTAAAGCAATATGAACCTGTAGTCGTAGAAGTTAAACCAAAAGTCGAAAATGAACGACCAATGACAAAACGTCAAAAAATGGAATACATACAAGAAAAAGAAAGGAAGGAGCAACGTGAAAAGAAAGATTTAGAGACAAATAAAAAGACAAGTACATCTAGCAAGCTTGATAAAACACAAGCGAACAGAATTCCCAAGATTAATGAAAAATCTATAATCTCAAATTCAACACCAAATAAAATGTCTAAATGTGCAACAATCATTCCTAAACAAATCACTGATAAATTCGACAGTAAACATAATATTGAAAAATCAAATTCAAACAAGAGCTCATTTCAAAATGAGTTATTAGAGGAACGGAAAAAATTAGAAGCTGAGAGAAGGCAATTGGAGGAAATGCGACGCGCTATCGAGGAGGAAAAGAAGAAATTAGGACAAAGTAAAAATAAAATGGAAAACGTAAAATCTGAGCCTTTTGACAAATTAAATATGACTAAATCTAAATCTATAAATAAGCAAATATCCAAGGACATTAAACCACGGCAATGCCCACCTTCAGATTTAAAGTTACAATCCACATTAACTAATACTAAACCAAAACAATTTCCACCATCCGATGATAGGACTACAAAATCTAATACGATCGTCAAAAAAGCATTCAATAAAAGTAATTCTAATTATAAATTATGCAATATGATCATAAAATTTTGTTTTAAAAACCAAACAATTAGTAATAATTTGAAACCTATTTAATTTTGCAGGACGTATCTATGATGAGGAGGAAGACGATTCAGATTTGATTGATTTTATAGACGATGGGCCAGAAGATAATGGGGAAGAAGATTACAGTAAACATATTAGCGAAATATTTGGCTACGATAAGAGTAAATATGGAAATATTGATGATGATGATGATGATGATGATGCTATGGAAAGTAATTTTGCGCAACAATTAAAGGAAGAATATATATCCTCAAAAATAGGTATTTATTTGTATAAGCATTTACATAGAGAATTTTGTAACATACATATAAATAATATAAATAATTTGTTAATGTATAATTTAAAATTAAATATTTATAGTATATATTGAAGATTTAGAGGACATGCGCATGGAAGCATTAGAGAAAAAGAGAAAAGCTTTTTTGAAAAAAAAGAAATAGTATAAATTATTTCAGCTTTATACTATATGTATCTAACATCTTTGAGGGTATAAATATTTATAACTATAATTCTTTAAGTTATAAGAATCGATATATAAAAAAATTAATTTGCATTGATATAAATGAAAAAATATTTTTATAATAAAAAATATATAGTAATCAAAATATATATGTATTTCGATTACTATGTTATGTATTATAAACAAATTTATAAAGAATTTTGCATAATTTGTATAAAAAAGTCAATTTTCTTGAATTTGTGATGTTATAATTCTTAAATTAACAAAGATAAAAACTGATTCCAATAAAGGCATATGTACATATTAAGTGAAAATTAGCTACACATGCTCATTGAATAAAAGCAATTCCACGTACTTTTTATCACTTTTTATAATTATTTACTGACTATCAAGGGAGGATCAGAATAGCTTTCGTCCATTTTTACAATTATTTCAAAGCGATCTTGTCATTTCGTTTTATCCAAATTGTCTTTCTTTACAAATGGCACGTGTAATAAAAATTAACGTGTCTTTTTTTGCTTCTAATGTCACGATTCAATGGGGCTGTGGTGACTATACATTAATTTGTATGTATGTATGTATGATCAAGCTAAATTAATGAGAGCTCTGTATCATGTGAGAAAGTGCAGAGCTTTTATTGGATATCGCTCGTCGTTTATCGCATCCAGTGTGCAATAGGCTTAAGAATAATTGGTGCAGGCAGCACTTTTAAGTCTGAAACACAATGAAAAGTACAGGCAATAGGAACAGGGAATAAGAGATTTCAACCTATCAGAAAACCATTCTATTATACATGGTTTCTGATAGATTGAAATTTGTTATTTCCTCTTCTTGTTGTCTGTGCTTTTCATTATGTTTTCAGCTTTATAGTTTATGCAATGAAGTGTAGTTCATTGAAAAAAAATATATACTACTGGAACGAGTGTGACCTTATGCCTTTTTTTAAGAGTGATCAGAGAGAGAGAGAGCGTTCCAAATGGCATCTTTGTCCTTTTTTAATCTATAGTTTAAGCTATAATTGCGCATGTGCGTTAGACGATATTGCACATGCGCAGTCATAGCTGAGTATAGATTAGAAAATGAGAGATACCACTTGAAATGTTCTTTATTAGATCGCGAAATTACCGCCAGCACTCGTTCCAGTAGTTTTATATTTTAGCGGGGGTCGATTGTTCCACTTTTCGGTAAATTTTAAGTTAAGTAAGATCCTGCGCACAATGGAAAAAATATTAGGAATAGGAATAAATATTGAGATTTCAACCTATCAGAAACCATGTATTCTAGTGTAACTGGTATCTTAGGGTGCCGTCACATGCGGCGTAACCTGCGTAAGCGTAACCTGCGTATTCTAGTAATTTACTAGAATACGTTATTTTTTATTTACTAGAATACGCCATTCTGAAAGCCGTCATTCATATTGGGCGTATTTCGCGGAAGATTAGAGAAATGCGGAACTAATGCAACCAATTGTACACTCTAACAGAAATGCTAAACGAATTTACGATTGATTTTCGTAACCTACGCAACTCGAAAAGTACGCCTCATGGAGAACCGGTACTTTCTTTCGTACATACTAATACGGCAAGTTAGTATGAACGAAAGCATTGAAGTCCTATGGTTGAACTTTACCGGCACCGGCATAAGTTAACGGTTACGGCCATTATAAATCAGGCTTTCTTCTTCTAAATTTGTACAAATGCGTATTGTATGTACGCGATAGAAAGTACCGGTTCTCCCCCATGAGGCGTACTTTTCGAGTTGCGTAGGTTATGAAAATCAATCGTAAATTCGTTTAGCATTTCTGTTAGAATGTACAATAGAAATTTTAATCAGCAATTGGTTGCATTAGTTCAGCATTTCTCTAATCTTCCGCGAAATACGCCCAATATGAATGTCGGCTTTCAGAATGGTGTATTCTAGTAAATAAAAAATAACTTATTCTAGTATATTATTAGAATAAGCAGGTTACGTTACGCAGGTTACGCCGCATGTGATGGCACCCTTAGGTACCGGTATTGGTACCGGCTTAGGGCCATTGTCATCAAGCTCAGTTAATTTAACTGACCAGTTAGTCCATCGGAATTGACCAATCGCATTTGTCATTTTGTTTGAAGAATCGATAGATTGGTCAATTTCGATGAATTAATTGGCCCAATTAAGTTAACTTGCTTGGTGACAGTGGCCCTTAGAAACTGGTATCAAAAAGCACCTTAAAGGTGCATTTACACGCAAGCGTCAAGCAGCAGGGCGAGTTATGTAAAAAAATATTTTTTACGCCTGTAAAAATCACCTCGTTGATTGATTGCTGCTTCCGCTACTTGATGCTTGACTAGAGTCCTACATATAAAGAGAAGCGACATCGAATCCCCACCACCAGATCGGATCTCTACCATCACAACCCTACGCCATCATATTTGGACCGCTCGAATGTCGTAAACATAAACATACTTCAACCATCAACATTGTACTTCGTTGACTCCGTTAGCGGAGTGAGCTCTGTATTTCATTACTTTAGATCTATAATAGATATTTCAAGCCTTAAGCCGTAAAAAAATTGACCAATTACTTAAGGCTTATATAACACATTAAATAGTGCAAACAAATCAACGGCCACGTGTGTCAGCTGTGTAAACAGCTACGGTCACAATATGGTTGCTTCACTTAGGAGGGGATACCCAATCAGAATACGTATTAGACTGCCAATCAGAAACTGGGACATCAATGTCGCTTCTCTTTATATATAGGACTCTATGCTTGACACTTGCATGTGAATGCACCTTAATAGTAGAAGTTCGTGGTTATTCCGCTCAGCGGACTCCCTCCCAATTCGGCGCATGAAACGAGTCTCGTGCATGGAGTTGAGTCTTCTCCCCTCTTACTTCGTGGGTTTTTTTCTCTGATGATAAGTAAGTCTGTGTATATTTAAACAAGGGCACACATCTTTATTGAATGCGCGGTTTTATAGACTTTGTAGACTTATCAAAAATGCACAAGTAGTCCGTCAAGAATGTATGAATTGGTAACAGTCGTTTGTCAAACAACGTGAAACCATCATGGCATAACTGTCTGTAACTACTGTAATGCTGTTGATTGAGTTTTAATTCATATGTTTTTTTCTTTTTTTTTGGCAACTAATTATTATCGGTTCACATTGCGACTATGTCATCTAAGGTAATATATCATTTAATATTGAGAAATAATGTTATTAGTTTTATCGTGGTTCTATAATGAGTCGGTTGTAAGTAATTCAAGTCTTAACCGGTCTTAACCTTAGTCGTACAAGTTGGTTATTGGTCAACTTCACCGATTGAGATCTAGGACCGCTTAGAACTATTGTAGAATCCCGGTTACAATGACTTCAAATGTAATGTCAGTTTATTGAGTTAAAGATATATTGAACTCTCCAGCAAATGACGCAGTGGCTCTAAAATTGCCTATACCGAAAATCTATAGTGCATGTAACGTAAACTGTAGCATTTTCAGCGCTGGCAGTAAATTTGAAGCATAGCCATTGTAACAGCGATCATGTCAGCTTGGTTTAACGTTTGCAAACAACAAAGATTTAATAGATCCACTGTGTTACACTGTCATCAGTGTCTCTTGCTGAAAAGTATCCATAGTAAAGATTGCAACATACAGTGTCACAATTCATATATTGATGCTCATTTTGCATCGCTTTTCAGAGAATAATCAAACCAACCTCACAAGAACTTGCTTTTCGCAAGAAACATTTTCATGGTAGGTTAATCTTGCTTTATAATTTATGTATAAACTTTGAATATAATGTATATATACTTTTCACATGTATGTATAATTATGTACCTGTACATATTACATTATATATACAACAATATGTAACATATATATATGTATATAATTATACACAGACTTAGTTTACATTGTAAGAAATAAGCGACAACACGAGAAAGATTGGAACAGGGCCCCTATTCTTGAAAAGTATCGCATATGAAAAACTAGGGAAATGCTATAGGCTACGTTTACACCGTATGCTTAGTCCGTGGCCTATACAATAGATGTCCTTGTTTATCCTGTAAGTTAAACAATAGACATCTATCGTATAGGTCACGGACTAGGCGCATGGTGTAAACGTAGCCATAGTGTACATAACATATACTATAGTATTTCCCTAGTTTTATGTATGCGATATTTTTCAAGAATAGGGTTCCAGGATTTGAACTGAGGCCTGGTCTCCTCCATATTGGTAGACACCAAGCCTTACAGCCCTGATGCTGATAGCTTCTCTGTTCTGTCTATTTCCTCTAAATTTTTTACAGCATTTATATATGCACTAATCAGTAACTTTCTATCAAATTGTCTTAGTTTCATAAGGATTTAAAGAATTATTGTTAAAGTTATAGAGCATATATAAGACTTAAAATAAAACATCTTTTGAATAAGAACTCAAAATTTTCCAAAGTAATTATGAGTACAGACCTTGAAAATATACAAAACTAGGATTACATTAATGAAATAATCATTTACTAATGTTCTACTAGCTTTATTTTTATTAAGATTATATTAACTTATGTATCAAATTTACAAAATGTATTCAAAGTAAGCATATAGCAAAACTAATTACATTTAACTTAATAATTCATGGGCTTGCAGATTCATAGTACTGGCAGTCAACTGGCAATAACATACGAACGTGGCCATAGTAACAAATGCATAAAAAAATAATATAGTGTACTAGATAGAAATCATTGTGAACTCATAAACTACTTGTTTATGCAAAGTATAATCTCTTCAGTATATTAGAGTTTCCTACAATCAAAAGACTCAAGAGTACTTCAGAAAACATTCCTATTTTGACCCAATTAAATGTTCTTTAATTTTAATAACCTTTTGAATTACTCTATATACATATATATATGATATATATATATGAACATTGATACATATCAAAGATAAAAAGAAAAATTACAAGTAGCATGTTAAGGTAGTATACTCGCGAATTGAAAACAGTCAGATATTCTTTCATTTCTTGAAATTGAAATTATATATTGTACTAGAAGAAGACTTTCACGGTTGTGCAATTACAATAAGATTGACCGTTTCAATACTAAAATATAGGCAACTTTTTATACTTGTTGTCTACACAAAGTTCATGAAAATGTTACATTTATTTTTATAGGCCTATTTTTTTATAGTGCCTAAACTAGCAATAAGATGTTAATAAAAAACGAGCATATGATGAAGGAATATGAAATGAATATTGTGAAAAAATTTCATGATTCTTTACCGTTCAGTTCGGAAAATAGAGCTATGAAAAGAATGCAATTTCCGATTTTATTCGGTATATAGAGGCAACTGGAGGGAGTGGAGGGGACGGCCAATGAATATCTGGCAACACCGGTATTAGCCTCCGTCTATCTATTCATTTTCTTTTCGCGCGTGCTTGCGATCTTGAATAAGCGCAATGGTTGCGTTCAGCTGACTCAACTTAGAACATCTAGTAGCAACAAGTGCTCCTCAATAGTTGAGACTGCTGAACGTAATCGATTGAAAGTTTTCTCTCGAGCGGGAGTGGGGGTATCGCCAATGGCACACGATGAGGCCTAATTTTTGAATGTCGTGAATGTACTACCTTAACATTTCTTTGCATAATTTTATTTATAAAAACTTTTATACCTCTTCTCTCTCAGTAATATAAAATTTTACTTGCATTTTACATTTAGATATTAGAATTATCAAAAATAGACAAATAAAGTGTACTACCTGTGGTAATGAATTAAATATCCAGACAAATCGAATCTTTTCTCATCCTTTCATTGGAATACTGCAGTGTGAGGTAAGATGTTGTGCATTTGTAATTATTCTATAATACACTCACTCGCAAAAAAACGGGCCACTAAATTTTAGCACAAATTCTCGAGTAGCGATGTCTCAATGAAAAATCATCACAGTGAGATGAACCGAAGCTCAAATTAAAGCTTGAACATCTCCCTTGATATCCATGCAGATTAAATTTGAATTACACAAAATGTATTACAAAGTGGCGAACGTTGAAGACAGACACCGAAAAAAAATACTCATAGTTATCAAGGGAAATGTTCAAGCTTTGATTTGAGTTTCGGTTCATCTCACTCTGATGATTTTTCATTGAGATATCACTCGAACATATTAAAAATTTGTGCTAAAATAGTAACCTGTTTTTTTTTTTTTTTTTTTTGCGGGTGAGTATATAATGATCAAATACACTTCATATTTAAAGTCTAAAGTAATAAAAAGCTCTGAATAGATTCTTTTCTATAATTATAACAATACAGTGTGCTATGCAGTGTTATATTATTATTATTTTTTAGATATGCTGGAGTGATTTGAAGAATATACAGACCAGATTTGATGAGGATGAAAGGTACTATTGTCATATATGCGGCAACAACAAGAATTTATATGAGTGTTGTAACACATATTGTTTCTCAGCATTTTGTAAGGTAATAAATTCATCATATATGATTAATAAATATAGCAATTTAAATATTATAGTATTGTAATTATTTGACTATTTTGTTAACTAACTTAGGGATGTATAAAGAGAAATGTGAGTCTATCACTATTGGATGTAGAAAAGGATAATTGGGAATGTTTTTTGTGTAATCCTAAACCACTTTGGGATCTAAGAGCCATATGTGCTGCTGTAATGGACTCTCTCCCCAAGTGAGTATGATCAAGCATATGAATACTACTTGAAACGTCCTAATTTTAAATGACATTTTTATTTCTGACATGTATATTCATATACATTTCTTTAATATTTAAATGTTTGCTATATAATAATATTATAATGGCTCAATAATAATAAATAAACATAAATTAATAATAAGGGCCACGAGCCAATAAATGATATATTTAAATATTGAACATACGTTTCGACATTTGAAAACAAAATATTCATCTCAAAGAAAAATTGTTCACAATTCCATACATTAAATCTATCTCTGAAAGCTTTCTGCCCAACAAATTTCATTGCAAACTATCATGTTCCATCCTGAATACTTTGAGAGGTCTTATAACCAGAGGAAAAGATCTATTAGATACTATGGCGAATCTCAATGTTGTCTACAAAATTTACTGTGAGGACTGCGAAGCTAGTTATGTGGGACAAATAAAAAGAAAATTAAAAACAAGGGTAAAGGAACACATTTCGGACATTAAAAAAAACTGGTTCTCCGTCTGTGATTTCTGATCATCGTACCAATTACAACCATAATTTTAATTGGGGGGATGTGAAGATCTTGGATAGAGCCGTCTTATAATAAAAGATTAATTTCTGAAATGGTGCATATAAAAAAGCAAAAATTAGAATTGAACATATAAAATGATACTAAATCATTACCTAATTCTTATTTACAAATCTTGCAGTCTCTTTTTCCTTCTTAATTTTCCTTCTTCCCTCCTTACTTTCTTCGTCCCTACATATCCCCTTTCCATTTCCATCTCCACTTATCTAATAACCACAATTCTAGCATTTGTCGTTTACTATCATAATGTCGTTAGTTTCCAACTGAATAGGTTTTAAAAAAATTTTGACTCTGAACGCATATTGTTTCATGAATTTTTTAATTTTTGGACTTATATCTTGGCTACGCCTTTTCGTCTGAGATATATTTACACAATTTTTATTAGATATACATAAATATATTTAACGATTATAGATGTGAACAATCGATGAATATAACGATCATTCATTCACGATTGGTTTTTTATAATTTATAATCCATTGTATTAATCAACATAATATGTACTTATACTCTCGGTGCGATTATCTCAATCATTTTTTCAACTGAATATTAACATGGACTACTGTTTGCGACAACTTGACACAATGAATGTTATTAATTAATCACAAGAGGGTAAGGACTATATTGTTACTGTAAGAATGAAGAATCGCCACCATCATTATTAGCGTAATTATAATAGAATTATGTGTATCCAACCATTACAGAAACTTATTTTTTGCATAATTATAATAGAATTATTTGTATCCAACCATTACAGAAACTTAATTTATTGCGTCTAATTTTTTGAAATTTTGAAACACTGAGGATGGCTTGACAGAAGGTCGAAACGTATGTTCAATATTTAAATATATCATTTATTGGCTCGTGGTCCTTATTATTAATTTATGTTTGTTTACTATATATTTCTTTATTATACTTTTTTGTGATGTGTGTACATGCACAGAATGTAAATATTGCTAGCTAAATATTTTACTATTTTTGTTACGAAACTAAACATTGAACTTTCGCAAGCAATAATGACTTGATAATTTTCGTAGAGATTAAGTTTGCACGTTTCAATAATGTTTAGTATATCATGCATTACTCTATAATTTAATGTATAATTTAATGTTTTGTTAATACTGTTAGTCCGTTCTGTTATATTATAATTTAATAGAAGAAGAAAATTCTGTATAAGCAAGATGAGCAAAAGTGAAGAGCAAAATAGAATTTATCGTATTCTTAGCTACAGGACTGGCTGACAGATACTAAAAGTTTGAGAATAAACGAGTTAAAGAAGAATGGGGAATATGCATGTATACTTCGAATATGACTGGAAAAAGAGAAGATATATACATATGGAATGGATCTTCTGTTTCAGAAAGAGTAACAAGGGAAGAAGCAACAAGATTGAAAAAAAAATTTTACCATCTCAAATACAACGATCAGACAAAACGAAACACGTTCAAAATCTCTTGGATAATATATGTGACAGAGAGGATGACGATTCTTCCGAAAAGTTATTTGTTTCTGCAAGATTTGCGGAAAAAAATTGTCGTACAAATTATGATGTAAACTCCCTTCAGAAGAAAAAAATATGTGCAGTAGATCTAACAGGTTCATCCAGCGATGATTCATTTCATAAAAGCGAAAATTTATCTATCCTTTCTAAAAGAAATAAACAAAGTAAGAACGAGAGTGATCAAAAAGCGAAATCTGTAGGGGATTTTTATTCCGCGCGGAAAGTTTCCAGATCAGTAAAAGAAAAAAATATATCGAAGAAAAATAAAATATCTAGTGATTCAACTGATGATTCTAGCGATACGTCGTCGAATAAAATAAAAACAATTAAACATAATAGGTTTGAAAAAATAAAACCTAAAACAAATAATAGCGCATATTCTTCTGACAGCGAAAGTGATGAGAACGATACAGATATAGCGTCGAACGTATCCAAGAGGATTTCAAAAAATACAAGACAACAGAATAAAAAAATGGATAATTCTCATAATGCAAGATCGAGGGACAAGGCAAAAAAATATGATTCAACTAGTGAATCTGAAAATGAAAAATATATAAAACGAAATAAGAAGAAACATTCAGAAACGAGTCAGCTAATGTCGTACAGTAATGACGAACGAAAACGTGACAAGTCATCGAAGCAGCGACTTTCTAATATTCAGGAAGATTCGGATAATAGTTCTAGTAAAGAATTTCAGAAAATGAAACTTCAAAAAGTGAATCGCAATAAATACTCTGTGAGGCAATTGGCAGATTTGGAAGTAGATCATACTAAGACACCTAAAAATTCTGAAAATGATAGTGACAAAGATATCAATAAACGTTCAAATCAAAATCTTATAGATATGAAAAAAATTTTTATGGACTGTAAGAAGATATGTTCAGATTTTCAGGTATATATCGAAAGTATAGAACAGTTATATGGTAAAGAAGATGAAGAGAAACTTGTGTTGAAATCTACAGAAAAAATTGATCAGTTGAGAATAACATTGGAGAAAAAACAGAAGAATTTATTAACTTCTTATCAGTTATGGTCTAGGAATAGGAAAAAATCTGCTACAAAAAGATCAAATAAAGTAGTTACCGATAGTGAACAATCTTCAGAAGAACGTGAAAACTGTATAGAGGATGAGGATAAACATGTCTTTGATGATAAACAGGATGGAAATAAGGCTGTGTCTGAATGTGATAGCGAAGAAATATTTTCAGCAGATGAAACAAGATCACCGCAGAAGATGCAAGCAGCTCGGCGCAAAGTAGATCCAGCAAGAACAGAAAAAAGCCTAAATAACAATGAAACTGACACCGATGATGAAGATAGAATGTCAATGGACAAATCGAAGAATAACGATAAAAATAATGTGGATATGCAAGATGATTTGGCCACTTCTTCTGTATTAAGTTTAAAAGAGAAGAAGATTAACATAGAACGATCAAGTAAAAAGCAATTATTTTCAGAATGCAATAAGAGCAACGAGACACAATCGTCTGATAAAAATGAAACTGAGATTGAAGATTCTCCTTCAAAAAGTAGCAGCAAGAAAGTGACATTAGAAAATGATCAAACAAATCAATCGAAAAGGAATATAATCGACGAGTCGATGGATATGTTCTCCACATCTCCCGAAGATACAGAAAAGAGCAGAACGGAAGTCGAAACAAATTGTGATAAAGAAGAGCTTTTACAGACATCTAAAGATAAACTTTTAGATCCTTGCGAAAATTCCTTACCAAATAAAGTTTCAAACGAAAATCAGGAAAAAGTGACAGCTATATCTGTAACCAATGAGGAAGTTCACAATGACTCGAAAGCATCCAGAAAAACGAATATAGACGGCAATGATTCTCTCGATGATGCTGAAACATTGGCAAAGGAAGCTCTGTTGGCTGACTCTGACATATCGGACATATCCAATGGAAATGTAGCTACGTTAACTGAAGTTTTATCCACAGACGATACTAATCGAATCGAGAAGAAGAACGAATTGGAAGATAATGATTCTGATGTCAATAGCGTTAGTACAATAATGCTTTCAACTTTTGTAAAAGATGCGAATACCGACGCTAAAAAGGATGTTATCACTGAAGCGGAAATTAAAGCTAAGAAAAAAAGCGATGATCGATCAGATGAAAAATCTGATCAAGAAATGATGAGCTCTTCGGAGGATGAAAATATCAAGGCAGATAAAGCTGCCAAAAAAGCTCTCTTAGAATCAGACGATTCTATACCTTTGTTAAAGGAATCGAGAAAATCCACCGATAAAAAGTTTGAGTCGGATTCTTTTAAGAAAAATGCCGAAGCGAAGCAGTCGCTTTTAGCATCTTCCAGTGAAGACTCCAGTTCTGAACTGACTCTGTCTGAATCAGTAAATGTTTCAAAGAGTATTAAACGTAATCGTGAGTCTGAGTTTGATGGAGAACATATCTCCAGGCCAAAGAAGAGAAAACTCAAACTAGATGAAAATCACTACTACAAAAATGATAAGAAATTGAGAATGTTCTGCAAAATTTATTTAGTGCGATTAAGCACGGAAATTCTTAAACGTTATTCACATGCGTTAAAAAAATCAAGAGAGTATCTGGAACATAAGGAACTTGAAAGGTATCAAGTATTTTCTGTAAAACCTATGTCTATTGTCTTGCATCGTTTGACATATTCGAATGCCTAATTACTATTAGAGTTTATATATGAGTATATGATAGAATTATATGCTATACTAGTTAGGATTTATAGTATATAATTATATATAACAAAATTTTGCATGAGTTATCTCGTTAATACTATCATATGAACATTGGAAGTATGGAAATGTAATAAAAATAAATCTACAACATTTTTTTTTTATATTGGCATTATTTTTGTTTACATTTAACTATAAAATGTTTTATAAAATATTTCAACATAATATTTTTATTACATTAAATACGCAACCAAAATGAACATTTATAATTCATACTCTGACTGAAAGACTTTTATTGTGTAAAATCTCAAATATAGTTACGTACAGAAGTATAAAATTCATTTTCCTATCAGATTAAAAGTTCTTTATTAAAGGGTTATATCCGAGTGAACGTCTGAAAACATACGGTAATTTTGGGAATTTTTTGTAATTAAATAATAAAATAAGTGGAAATTCGATTCAAAAGCCTTTAATGTGTATGGATGCGTTCCTAGTCCTTGCGCATGAAGTGCGTGATGTATCGTTTTATCCTTCTTTATTATTTGGTGAACAACAAGGACAAATGATGCATCATGCGCTTCATGCGTAACTCGGAACGCACCCTATATCTTAAGTTACACAAAATAATTTGTATTAAGTCGAGCCGTACGTGGGTCTCTCTGTATAAATATAATTGTTGCAACATAAATAAGCGGTAATTATTTTTTAACAACTATTACAAATGTTGGTAAATTATTCAAGAAATATTTTGTGGAGATTTGCGAAGATAATTTTGATATATGAAAATGATTATGTTAATCGATCTGGAATTTACAATTAATACAGATTTTCAATTATAAACCATTTCTCTTGTAAAAATAAATATTAAAAGTTTTTAAAATAAAAATCTTATTACCATTTCAAATAGAGAATTTGAACATTTATAGCAACATATTTAAGCGAACACAGAACCATACTTACAGAATCCTATAAAATTACATGTATAAAATTGTTTAACTTGGAGGAAATATTTTCAAGTTATTCTAATGAATTTAATCCGAAATTAACATATTACATATAATATGTTACATATTTGAGAGAATATTTTATATGGTTTTAATTTTTTTTAAACTTGAAAATTTTATCTTTCGCCAGTTTTTTCGAATTCTGATCTACTGTGATGCCGCTTTAGGATAAATTTTGATTCATCTTTCTTTCAATTTCATGTAATGGCACTTGAATAGATGCTTTATCAACATTTGTAAAAGTGTAATAGAAATCTCTGCGGCAAATGTCATTTGTTACTTAATTTGATATGTGTGATTGTAAAGTATAATAAATTCAAATTTACTCATATAATACACGCTTCCTCAAATCGATAATTCTTTAGATTCAAAGAAAGCGAGAGGGTAAGAGGGAGGGGGGAGTAAGAGTGTGTGTGTGAGTGAATGAGTGAGTGAGTGATTATATTGAAAAATATTCAATTCTCCTGTAGTAGAATGTATTTGTTTATATATTTAGTATTTTTATATAAAATGGTAACTACAATTTCTGCTGATCTTAAAGATTTTGAACTTAAAGATTTTGAACTTATCATTTCTTACAAATCTGCTTTCATAATGCCTAAAAAAGGTTTACACATTATTATACAATAAATTTTTCATGTGACAAATTCAATTTATGTATTAATTAGTTATTATCCAAAGTACCTTATTTCCATTATCCTTTACAGTCTTGTTAATCTGGATAAACTTGAAAAGAGTCGCAAGAAAAATACAAAGAAAGATTCTGATTCGTTGATGGACAACGATTCGTCCTCAAAAATTTCGAAATCAAATAAAAAGGAAAATACAAAGACCAGAGAAGAGTCTTTGATGGATCATTTGAAAAAAATAGAGAATGGCGATGCCGTGGCAACTGTAGAAACGGATCTTGATACTGAAGATCAATCAGTTTATCAAAAACAAAATGTAGATGATAATATAACTATCTCTAATGACGCTCTAATATCAGAGGCAGACAGACTCGCAAAAGAGAGTCTATTAAATTCCTCTGACTCAACCGGTAAGCAATTTGGTATCAATAAAAATACAATTATTATGCATACGACTTCTTTCAAATGTGGAACATTTAAAATATATGACAATTTTCTCTCGATTATTTTGATCATATTTTTGAGACACTTGACTCGTTTAAAAATGATTGAACATTTTTTTTACTACAACTTCTCAACTTTTAAAATTTGGTAAGTTTATGTAAGATTGGCTCATAAACAAAACTTCTAATGTAAAATTTATTCGAGTGAACGAAAGATAATTTTTTTTATTACTCGTCTGCAAACTTGACATTTAATTCAGTAAGATATTTTACATTTAAATTTCTGCAATTAATAGACTTGCTGATTTTTGGTAGACAAATACAAACAGCATTTTTTAATAATTAGATTTGTTCTTTAATATCTATAATCAAGATTGTTTTTTATTTAGTTTTTATTTTTTATTGATCGTTTAACTTGAATTTCTTATATAAATCTGATCTTGCTGAAAATAATGAGCAATATTTTTTAAATTGTTATGTTTGAATCTTTTAACGTTAAAAATAATCATATTATTTGTGATTACATATTTCATCATGAATATATTATGTTATTTAAACTTAGAGGAAGAAGTGGCACTGGGCAGTGATTCTAGCATAAAGAATGATGACAATGATACAAATGGTAAAGAAGAGAACAAGAAAAAGAAATATCAGAAGAAATCTGAAGAGAAAACTTCGAAAAATGATGTAAGACATTTTATTATTATTTAATGAAAGAAATCAATAAATTAAATAATATATAAACAGGATATTTGGTAAATACTGTTTAGGTGTGGTATTTTGCGTTAGCATTTTCCTATCACATCTGAATGCGCGATATAATTCGCTACCTTTAAATAGTTATAATTCAAAAACTATTATAGCTTCGACATTTTAAGCACAAAGTTACTAGTCAGAATCCAAATTACTAGTTAGAATAGAAAAAAAATTGCTTCTAAATTATTATTATATTGAAAATCTGTTATACGAGATAAGCTTCACAAGAAATCTAATTCTTCTGTCTTTGGCCCAAATATTTTAGAACAAGAAAGACAAAAGTGATTGGAGGAGAGACAAGATATTAAGAATGAAATTATCTGATTCTGATTCCGATGCTAAAAGAGAAAAGTGGGAGAAAAAACAAGAAAAAATTGCAAATAAATCCAAAGAAAATAAGTAAGTTATTTGTTTTATCTTATTTTAGAAACTATGTACGATCTTATTTTTCTTTGCAGCAGTGATTCTGATGACGAAGAAAAATCTTTTAAGTCTAAAAAGAAGAAAAAGAAGACTGGACGAAGAATCATTGATTCGGATTCAGATATTAAAATAACGGATGTGGAGTCTGATAACTGTTCTAATACTTCAAGCCCTCTTATCACACTAAATTCAAGTGATTCAGATTACACGAGAAAAAAAAAAGATGAATTAAAACGGAATAAGAAACGTAGACGCGGTGATTCGTCAGGTACGGATTCTTCGCTTCCAGAGAAGAAGTAAGTTGATATATATTATATTCATCTATTTTATTTCTGTCTATCCTGTATGCTTAAGCTTACATAATTTATAGATCAAAACCAAAACGAAAGCGTATTAAAAAAATGGCATCTGACAGTGATAGTAGTGATGTAGAAATGATGAACTCGCAAGAATCCACACCCGGTAAAAGTGGTCGAAAAAATATACGGAAAGTTTTGAAGGACAAGCAAGTAGCGGAAGATACGAAACAAGCTGCTAAAGAAGAAGAGGAGAGGCTTAAACGTATCGCTGAACGTCAAGCTGTGGTATATCCCGCAACCATATTATCAATTTCCATTTCTCACTAATATGTTTATTATATGTAGATATCTTTTATTATACAGTACAACGAAATGTTTGAGATGAGACTTGCCGGTGAAGAGAAAGTAGACAAACTTGTTTTAGACTTCGATACAGAAACGAAGCAGGAACTCGTTACTGTGCATAAGGAATTGGTAAAACATCTGAAGCCGCATCAAGCGCAAGGGATCAAATTTATGTGGGACGCTTGTTTCGAGTCTCTAGAAAGGGTGAAGACTACATCCGGATCTGGATGTATAATCGCGCACTGCATGGGTTTAGGCAAAACGCTACAGGTGATTACTCTGACGCATACGCTTCTCACTCACGAAGCGACAAACATTAAGACAGTACTAGTAGTTTGCCCATTAAGCACGGTACTTAATTGGCGAAATGAGTACAACACATGGCTAAAGGATTTGGATGATTTCGAAGTGTACGAACTGACGAAGTGAGTATTTGATACTCAACATTTACAAGTTGTTTTATTGTATTATTTATAACTATTATCTAAAGAATGTAATACAATTTCGCAATCAGAGTTTCTATGACATATTCAAATAAAAATGTTTCCAGATTTAAGAAGAATTTTGAAAGGAAATATCAACTGCAGAGATGGCAAAAAACCGGCGGTGTGATGATTATTGGCTACGAAATGTTCCGTAATCTTACGGGTCCAAATAAAAATATTCGAAAGGTTATGAAGGAAGTTATGTTGGAATGCCTAGTTGATCCAGGTGCTGATCTTGTTGTTTGTGACGAAGGCCATTTATTAAAAAATGAAGATACTGCATTAAGTAAATGTATGAGAAGCGTGAAAACATTGAGACGTATAGTACTTACTGGAACACCTTTACAGAACAATTTAATAGAGTGTAAATATCTTATAAAACTTATATATTTTTGTAGTTGTATATTTTTTAAAAATATTTTGCATTTATTTAATTATATTTTGCAGATCATTGTATGGTGCAGTTCGCGAAACCCAATCTGCTGGGTACAAAGAAAGAATTTTCAAATAGATTTGTAAATCCGATAACAAACGGTCAGTTCCACGATTCTACTGCTTACGATGTTAAATTAATGAAAAAACGTGCGCACGTGTTGCACAAAATGTTAGAGGGTAGCGTGCAAAGATTTGATTACTCCGTGCTTACGCCGTTCCTACCACCGAAACAGGAATATGTTATTTTCGTCAGACTGACAGACGTTCAAATTAAACTGTATCAATATTACTTGGAGAAACTTGCCAGGTGAGTCTTTTAAAAATCTTATATTTTTGTTGTGCTTTTTTCTCATTTAAATGACTGAAAATACAATTATTAAATTAATTGTATTACTTTATGTGATTGAATTATTTTGTATAAAATTATCATTTTTATGTTGTATGTAGTGTTCTTAGTCCGAATAAATTCTCGCCAATTTCGTGAAAAAAAAAACAGGTTTTTTCCGGTTTTTTTTTCTTATATTTTTCCAGACTTTTTTCTTTTAAGAGATAATTTTATTTTTATTTTCCCTTTTATATAAATGATTTCATTAAATTACTAATTTTTTTTATTTTTAAAAATTCTAATAAGATCATTTATGAATAAATTTTTCCTGTTACGATCATTTATGAAATTTTTTTAGAATTTATGAATAAATTTCTTTCTCTTATGGCAAAGACATTGAATATTAATTAAAAAAAGAAACTATATATGTGATACTATAACATAAATTGTTTTATACATGTGTACGCACGTTTTATGCATTATGTCGCAAAACTGTTTTATAAGAATATATGTATAAAGAAGGTAGAAAATTTATAAACACTTTTTATAAGAGTATTACAGGTATATACAGGTGTACTTTATGTGTAACAAAAAATACTAGTATTTTGAATTTCATCAAAGAATGTACATCTGGTAATATAAATAATAAAAATAAATATCTTACTGTTACTGATTATTGAATCTCGGCTTGATCAGTCTCAATATATCCAAAAAACCTGTCATATATGTAATAATGCACATAAACGGGGACAAATCTTCTATTTTTTTTTGTATAAAGTTATTTAAAATAAAGTAATATTCTATAATTAAATTCAAATATAGGTAAAAAAGAATTTATTAAAAGAATTTATAAAATATTTTTTGGTAAAAAATGAAAAAAATTGAGATTTTTCCTCAATTTTATTTTTCCGGTAAATTAAAAACACTATTATAAGAGAGTATTTTTTAAATTTTTGTGTATTTTTCGGAAAAAACCAGAAAAAATCCAGGTTTCTTTTCTTGATTTTATTTTTCTGGAAAATTAAGAACAATTAAGAGAGCATTTTTTTTATTTTTCCGTACTTTTCAGAAAACGTCGGAGAAGCAAGGGTTTTTTTTTCTCGGAAAACTAAAAACTAGTTATATGTAAAAATTAAAAATGACTTAAAACGCGAATATCAAATTAAATTGACTGTATTACTTTGTATGATTGAAAGCATTACTTTTCCTCTTATAGACGTCAATCTGGTCAAGGAAGAACCCTCTTCGCTGATTTTCAGGCATTACAAAGAATCTGGACGCATCCCGTAGTTCTACGTCTAAATGCAGAGAAAATAGAAAAAGCAAATGAGAAAAAAGATCTTTCTGAGTCAGAGGGCTCGTTAAAAGATTTCATTAATGACGATACTACCGATGTAGACAGTAGCAGCAGCGGCAGTGATTCGAGTAATGACAGTGATGTTCAGGCAATCGATGAAAAAGATAATGTAAACGTTTCTAAACGTAATACAAGAAATAATCCTGTCGGTAAGTTTCTATGTATTTTATAATCGATAATTAGTTAGTAGACAGTGCATACATTTGTTATAATAGGTCATATGGTTGGCATGCACATCTGCAAGCAAAAGTGTTCATTTAATTTGATGCATTTTTTGTTATGCATACATTTACTAAATCAGGTGTGAAAATCTCTGTCCGGCTGGTCTCTTACGTGGGAATAAAAAAAATGAATAGCTCACAATTAAGAACTATATATGAGCTCTCTCTCAAATTCTAGCAGATTAAAATTCTTGAGCTCGTAAATAGCTCTTAATTAGTTTTTTTTATTCTGGCAGCTGGATAAAGATGTGAAAATGTATGCTTCTACTAGTAAAAGTTTAAATTTTATTGCAGTATGAATATATTTACTTATTGAGTAAAATTTTATATGCATATATTGACTAGTAGGTGTATTATATTTGCATTAACACTTTGACTGTGACACATACATTTAAATCAAATGCTCGTAATACTTAAACCAAATGCGAATAAAATAATAAAATAAAGATATATTAAATACATATAAAATTAATTTTTTAGAAGAGGAACCAACGGAACAGATTAAAGAGACTTCAGAGTCAGAAGTGACCACAGAATGGTGGTTGCAGTTTGTACAACCCGAACATTTTGAAGATATAAGAGAGTCAGCTAAACTGTTACTCCTGTTTGAAATTTTAAAAGAAAGTGAACAGATCGGTGATAAAGTGTATGTTTATCTTGTATCTAATTTTTTGGTAAATAATTTTCACATTGCTATTATTTATTATTGTATTACACATTATTTGATAGGCTCGTATTCTCTCAATCTCTATATTCTCTCACCTTAATCGAGGAGTTTTTAAGAAGAATAGACGATCAGACTCAGAAGGATGAATCCTGTGACACTCTTGATAATCATACCGGAAGTTGGTCTTTAGGACTTGATTACTTCCGATTGGACGGTCAGACTTCGCCTGAAAATCGAAATTTATGGTGTAAGATATTTAATAGACCCACCAATATGAGAGCGAGATTGTTCCTCATATCCACACGTGCTGGAGGATTAGGAATAAACTTAACTGCAGCGAACAGAGTAATTATATTTGACGCCAGTTGGAATCCATCTCACGACGTACAAAGCATATTTCGGATATACAGGTACTTCTTTGGCGTCTCGCACACAACACACACACACACACACACACACACACACACACACACACACACACACACACACACACATTGTCGAATCTTTTTTTATAATTATATATTTAAAATCCATCGTATCTGATTTGTCGATACAACGATCAACAGATTCGGACAAAAAAAGCCGTGTTACGTATATCGATTTCTCGCTGCGGGAACAATGGAGGAAAAGATTTACAATCGTCAAGTTACGAAGCTGTCGCTTTCGTGTCGTGTCGTTGATGAACAACAGATCGAACGACATTATAGCAATCACAATTTAAATGAATTGTATACGTTTGAGAGTTACGATAAAGAAAAACCTACATTAAATTTACCTAAAGATAGACTGCTAGCAGAGATATTCTTGAAGTTCAAGGATACTGTGGAAAATTATCACGAACATGACTCTCTATTGGAGAACAAGGTGAGAAATTTTTTTTTCCTTCATATAAGAAAGACGTTCATGCATGTGACATTATATGACATATTTAATAGGCGGAAGAGGAATTAGACGAAGAGGAACGCAAACAGGCTTGGTTAGAATATGAAGAGGAAAAGAAAGGAAAACCGCTAATAAATCCGATGGCGAATACAACTTTAATGGCGAATCAGAATAATGCTTTTCTACAACAATGTTTGATGATGAGGAACTCCATGCAATCTAACATGATGTCTCAAAATATGTTCGAATATGAAAATCTCCAACAGCTTATTCGTAAAGATGTAAGATGTGAAGATGTAAGCCCTTAATACTATCATACAGGGTATTTCATTTTAATTTTTCAAGGCAAATAATAGTCTTATGGAAGATACGAAAAAACGTTTCGTACAAAATTTTATGACTTCGAGGGAGACATAAGAGGATATCATTGGTTTGACTTTGGGTAGTCGTTTTAAAGATCGCATGAAGGTCACCTTCAATTTCTTAAATGAAAATCGCTATTTTTCATTGCATATTTTTATAGCTCGTTACGAAAATTTTTCAAAACATTAAATAAAGTATTTTTTAATTAGATACATTTCGAGTCATGAAGTTTGAAAGTTACAGTACCGCCGACAATAGCATTATTCAAGATGTCCGATCGACGGCTAAAACCTTTTGAATGTTGTTCAAAGTCATAATTTTGTCAACATATGTCAAGGTCAAGGCCATTGAAGATGTTCTTCTAATTTTCTTTTTTACACTGGTACTATCTTATATCTCCCTCGAAGTCATGAAACTTTTGAAATGCTTTTCGTATCTTTCATATTTTCCGAAATATTCGCCTATAGCGGGATCCTGTAAAGATGATCCTACACAATTAATATATCAATATTAACAAATACTGACGATATTACTGATCGTGTGTGATTAAATTAATGAATTGACGTAGAATACTAATAGTGATCTGGATTTTGATTCTCAAGTATCAGTATCGCTGTATTAGGATCCATGTCACAGTGCAATAGATAATGCACATAAAATTAAAGTGAAATATATCGTCAATAATACTGTAAGATTGTAAAAATACTAAAAATATTGATGCGTACTATTACTGATTCAATATTACTAATGAGTATCATTAACCGTATAGGATATCCTTAACGTCTTATCGACGATTGTCGCTATATCGTCAACTAACGACAGCCAATGAGAGCCGCACTTTTTTCCAAGATCGGCTGTCGCTAGTTAATGATAAGGACCAATCATCGATAAGACATTAGAGAATTCTATTACTGGGAAAAATAAAATACCTTGTGTATAGAAATATATATATATATATTTGTTAAATAATTGCTCAAGTGTGTAAATTATTTATAATTTTAAATAATTGCAGTATCCGAATGCAACACCGGAACAACAGAAAATGATGACGAATCGAGCCATAGTGGAAATGTACAATTATTGGGAGAAACAAGCTACGCTATACAATAAGCAACCTGTACAACCAGTACGAAATCCGTTTTTGCCGGTAATAATTTATTTTAAACTTAAAAGTATTAACGATTCCAACGAATAAATCAATAAATGCCTATGCGAGCTTCCACTATTGACGAGTGAATCTTCATATGATCATGAAGAACTGATTTTTTCGAAAATTGATTTTTTCATGATTTGTGCTGTAATACAATTTTGTCCAAAAATATTTTTTTAATTTGTGTGTGGGTGTGTGTGGAATTTACCCAGCAAAGATAAAAGGGGTGATAGATTAAATTGAGACATCTGTATAAAATGTAGTACTTATAATTTTTAATAACATAATATTTTACAGAATTTTCAACAAAGACCACAAGCGCCGAATTTTCAACAAAGGCCACAAGTTCCCCCAACGAGCAATATGCATGTAAATATAAATGTTTGTTTATATATATTGAGCTGTACATTTTTTTAAATATTGAATATTTTTTGTAGCCACAAGTCACGCAGTTGGGCCAATTGCTTACGGCGCAATCGATGAATTATGTGAACGCGAATAAACCCGTACAACTAAACGATGCACAGGCAGATTTACTTCCAAATTTGTTTACAAAACAGAATACCTCGTCGAATAACAATATAGGCGGAATCGTGGACCAGGATATAATAGAAGTACAGTACATGATATCTAAATGTAATTACACTATTTATATATATAAATTTTTTAGGTGGTTCCTACTACAAGTACTGGAATAACACGTCAGAGCGGGATGAGTAGCGTACAAATAGCTGCGCAACCAATTGATAACAGCAAGATCCAAGAGGAGTAAATTTCATACATAAATATTTTGTACGGATTACTTTATGAGATAGTATTATCTGTAGATTGATATAAATCTTTGATTAGTTATAAATTGAGAAAGAAACGCGCAAACTGTATACGAAAATATTATTTATATTTTCTATTAATTTCCTATGTAATAAAAAACAATAGTACTGTATGTTAAAATTAATAATAGTTGTATAATCAGATCTATGTGTATGTAGACAAATTGTGCGTTGTATATTTTCAAGATTTTAATATATAATGCAGAATAATACAGGATAAGGCACTTAAAATAAACTTGAATAAAATTTTCATTTTTTATAATTTGAAAGAAATGCTTTAATAAACCTTATTTCTCTTGGATGTCCCTCTTCAATTCAATCAAAGTTTGTTTAAAGTATTTTTTTCTATCATCAGAAAGAGTTATTCAAATCGTTTGTTTTAAGTGCCTTTACCTTGCATAGAATTATGTGTTTAAGGATATATGTCGCCAAACGTTTATTACATATAACGAGGCTGTACTTTAAGGGCAAGAAGGATATTTAAGAAAAACTAGTATAGTTTACAAAACCTTTACATGTACCGAGACTTTACTTAAGAATCATAACAATCATAAAAATCATTACATAAAAATCTATATTTTGCATTTTTTTGCAATTCATTAAATTTACTGTTAAGATACAATCGATTTTAATCCATCATTAATTACTGGATATATATAATATTTATCTTATATGACATTTTCGATAGATACATACATTGGTAATCAATTCTGTAAATTTATTTACATTTCTCATAAATAAGTTATAATTGATTGTCAATTCATTTATTAATTGCATGCCACATGCAAACAAAGAAATGTCTTAAATATTTAAAATAAAAATATAGTAGATACTGTGTCGATGTAATATAAAAATGTTTATGTTATAATTTTAATATTTTGGAAGAGCATTTCTCCATCCTTCTTTTAGCAGCACTCTAAGATATTTTTTCGTTTTTAACATTTCTGGCAAGGCTGCTATATTAAAATCTTCCGCTCTATCCGTTTTGTGATCATATAATTCTTCCGCGATAATAACGTCCCAATCTGGTTTGTACGTCATATACGCGAATGGTATCCAAACAGTATAACGATAATCGTTGGTTTTCAAGGTATAGCCCATAATGTTTATCTCTTTCAAGCGGGGTTTGTCGCTATTAGGATGAAGCATAGGTTGAATTTCTGGTCTTGGATATTGACTGAATGCTGCCTTTTTCCAAGGTATGCTCTGAAATATTTACAAATTAACGGGGACAGATCATAAAAATGGACAACTTTTGTTTTATATAAAATGTTTGTATAATTCATAATGCAATAAAAATATGCCTTACCTGACATTGTAAAGTACTTTTTATAAGTGGTAATAGTGTAATACCCTCGCTACAAGGATTGGGCACTTCGTTTCGAGTGAGAATATTTTTTAAATGATCGTTCGTACTATTAATAACTTGACATATTGGTATGGGAACATTCGCTAGATCCGCGATCGTTGGAAATATATCGACAAGTTCCACAATAGCATTTGTGACTCGACAGTGCTTTTTGGAATGTAACGCATTGCTTCTCATAGATTTATTATGTCTTCGTTGAACATATGTTTCGAAAAAAGTTCTTTTGTGTTTTCTTACATATCCTATACTTATATTTGAAGCATCAATTTTTCCAACATGTAATAAGTATTTCAAGTTCATTTTATTTTCTATTTTATCATTGTTTGTAATCTGTGCATTATATCTCATATGATTTATAGATATAACATTGTAATCAAAATCAGATGTGACCATTGGAATTGACATTATCAAAGGTACATGCACAGCAACATCGAAATTGCTATATTTGGACCAGACAGCATGTTCTCCAAGAGCCCAACCTATATATTTAATATTGATTTACTATGTAATATGCACGACTGCTATATGATATATTCAGAGATAGGCAAAATGGGTGTCCTATACTTAAAATAGGAAATGTAAAATAATTGTAATCTTTTTCATTTGAAAATATAAAATACAAAATGCTCTTTAGAAACCCAATTGAAATAGAAAATAGGCATTTTTTTAAATGATTTTTTAAATATTTATGTTCTTATATTATTTATTTTTTAATGTTTATCTTGTATTTGATTTCTTATTTCTTATTCTTAATATTTTAAGAGGGAAATCATTATTTTCGTTCTGTGAAGTCTTATAATTAACCCATCATACGAAAAAAAAAAAAAACAAAATACAAAATTGGCATTTAGCATTTTGTTTTTCCATTTTAAATGCATCTATTTCAAATAATCTCTATGTATATTTTACTTCACAGATTAAACGTACCATGATCAGATGTTAATATTACAATAGTATTTTCTCGGATCATCGAGACATGTAGCTGACGTATAAGTTTGCCAATCATATTATCGATATAAGATACAGCTGCGTAATATGATTGGATAATTTGCTTAGCAAACCTTTCTGAAAGTAGTAATAACCATAGAGAAACAATAAAACTGAAACACAATGAAAAGCACAGGGAATAAGACGTTTTAATCTATCAGAAAGCGTCCATTCTAGTATACATGATTTCTGATAGGTTGAAATTTGTTATTTCTTGTTCCTGTGCTTTTCATTATGTTTCTAGCTTAACACATGCATGTATGATCTCTTTTGCGTAGTAATCTAGTAATTATTATATTCTAATTATAAAAACACGTGAAAATAGACGTTTTATCCACAATCTAGTCATTAGTATGTAAAATTAATAAAAAGTTAATACGAAATTAAAATGATTATTTTGTCCGTTCTACAAATGTACAAATTTTCATTAAATTTGGTAAGTCATGGAAAGGTGTTGGTTTCGTTCATCCTGCTTTTATGCGAAAGTTTAATCATATAATTGTCAGACCTGTATATGCATAGTGCGGTATACCTGGTATTCTTTCCCACGGAAATTTTAATTTTAACTTTGCCACGTCCTTTCTCCATCGGAGATCGGTCCAAGGATTATAGGCAACATCATTTATATTATCTGGCCATATGTATCGTTTGGGCATCTTGAATTTTCGTATAGGATGATATTCTGCATCGTGTTTGTAACGCAAACTTTACATTATATTCATCATCATTTTTCGTCTATTTTATGATCGTAAAAAATGTTGAAAATTACTAAAATTATTAAATTATTATAAAGAAATTCATCTCTTACAAACGAAGATCTTTAATTCAAAAATTCAAAAAATTATGATACTTTGGTAATATGTAAAGAGTATTCTCATACATAATAAAAATAATGTTTTGTTGTATTAAAGGGATAAAATCAATATCTGAAGGTTGGCCTTGCTTTTGTTTATACATTTTTTATAATTATTTAAACATATGTTTAAAGGAGTTTTTGTTTTCTAATCAATAAATTTCATTAAAAGAAATAAGTTTTCTTTTAAAATTTGGAATTATTTCCTTTTGTGGAACTAATATTCAAGGGTTGATTTTATTTCAGAATGAATTCGAGCAATAAAAAATAAGCATATTATATATCCGCTATGTGTGCAACTAAAATTACATAATTTGGAAAAATTTCTAAGGGACCTTCTCTTATTATATATCAAGAATAGATTAAAAACGACTGATATTTTAATCCATTTGAGTCATCCGAAAATGTACTTTTTAGCATTCAAGGTCTATTTTTACTTTTTTTTTAGATTCAATGCGGATGGGAAAACTTTTTTCATATTTAATTGGATTTGAATTTTGAATTGAGTATTCACAATGCACTTAAAGAACTAAAATTTTTTTTCAGATTGAAAAGCACGAAAATATGCTTCATGTAATTCCTATAAATAAATGAACGCGTTGAACTGAAAGGATTCAATTCAACATTCTTGAATGCGTACTTCTGAAAATTTGAATCCATTTGAATTCATTTCAATCTATTCTTATTTACTGGGTAATGTTTCTAATTTTATTATGTATCGATAGAAGTGAAGAGTATATACTTAAGTAGCGTTTAGGATACTTCAAAGGTATGTGAGGCTTCTGAAAACCAACGGCAAGAAAGAAAGGATCAACATCTTTTTTGTGTTCGTTTATAAATCTTTTCGCCTTTCGTAACGTCTCGAGATCAGGTAACGTTTTGTTTGGCATGGCCGAAACTCGTACCGGGCATATCTGTAAATGTAATATATCAGAGGTATATATTTCCGTGTAGGTTGAAACGTAAGAAAATATTTTATGTTACGAGATTCGTTGCCGCTTTTGATTGCGAGGCCATCCTACAAACCGGAGCGTTTTTGTACCGATCTGTATACGGATGGAAAGGCTTCTCGGTCCATGAATAGGGACTGTCATCAGATCCGTTAGAACTTATGCCTGTACGAAATGGTTTGTTTTTCAGGTGTTAGTGACTTGCCATTAATATACATATATACATATATGTACACTTAAAGCACGAAATATCGTAACATTCTTGGAGCAATATTATTTTAAAAGCTAAATAGCAATATTTTATAAAAGAGCTCTGCTTTACATCGTCACGTGTGAAAAAACAGAGCTTTCATTGGATATTGCCTCTCGCTTATCGTTCATTGCGTCCAGTATGCAGGAATAAGACCAGATCTAGTAGATGTTTCAAGCCTTAAGCCGTAAGAAATTGATCAACTACTACAGTCGAATGCGAGGAGAATAATCAACTATGATTCATTCGGAAAACTAAATGGTAATGAAATGTAAAAATTCGTGATGTTATCAGTAATGTCACGGTGGTAGTACCCAGTTTCCGTATCTCTAAAATGACCGTTGGTGTACAAGGTTCTGATGGTTTCACAAAAAAGACCGGTTGCTCTCAGATCAGCTTTCTGTCTGTATTCGAGCGGGAAAGATTTATGAGGGGCTCGACACAATCAAAGGAATGGGAAACATCAGAGAAGACAGAAAATAAGAATTTCAATCTATCAGAAACCATGTACTGTGGAATACAAAGTTTCTGATAGATTGAAATTCTTATTCCCTATTCCCTATTCCTTTGATTGTACAAAGTCCTTAACACAACATTTCTGTACCTGGATGAAATACCTTCCCTATGGACATCGTGGTATAACCATTGTTTTTCAGATGTTCTGGCAATGTAGTGTAATTACCCACCGCGTCGCGCCAGTAACTGTAAAAATCGTAAAGTCGGAGGGTATCCGGTCTTCTGCCAGTTAGAAAGGAGTTTCTACTGGGTGCGCATAATGCTTGCTGCAAAATGATCATTCGCTTTTTATATATATATATATATATATATATATTCGGAAGAGAAAAGGCGAAATAGTTCGAAGATCACAAGTTAAAATAATCTTGTAAAGAGCACAGACCTGTGCGAATGCTTCAGTAAAAACAATGCCATCCTCAGCCAGGGCGTCTATATTTGGTGTGTACGCATTGACATCATCATAGCATCCCAGAGTAGTCCTCAGATCATCTACAATGATCAGCAAGATGTTCGGGCGCGCGGTGATGACAGCAACATTAAATATCAGTACAACTACAACAATATTAAAGCGGATCACGAAAAACATTGTGCGATCGTTGATATGTACAGCTTAGAAGGAAAAAAAATGCTCTTGATGATGTATTAAAAAGGCATTTTCGTTCTCTTCATATGCGCGAGAAGATCTATAACAAAGAAGAGAAAATTAAATATACAGACCTTGATGGAAAAATGTTGCTGAAATTATTCCACGTCTTGATGCAAATCCCTGATGGAAAAATGTTGTTGAAATTATTCCACGTTTTGGTATACTTTTCAACAAAATTTCAGTTTAATTTCAGCGATTTTTAGCTGAAAAATTCATTTTCGATAAAATTTCAGAAAAATTTCAGCAAAATTTTCAGACAAATTTCAACAAGAATTTCAGAGAAATTTCAGAAAATTTCGGTTGGATTTCAGTGATTTTTCAGTACGTTAGCTGAAAAATTCACTTTCAGTGAAATTTTAGCAAATTTTCAGCAATTTCACTGAAATGTTCCAAAACGTGGAATAATTTCAGCGAAACTTTTTCACCAGGGAATTGATTGAAGTTATCAGATGGCAGAGTTAGAAAAATTCGGAAGATAAAAGAACGCAAGATAAAATTCAAAAAGTTAATAACCAATAAGGAAAAGCAAGAAGATAATTTTTAAAATGAACTAAACAGGAATAAATGAATTTTAAGATCTGTGACAACAAAAGTTAATAAAGTGGTACAGAATGAATCATTACTGGAATATCTACGTTTAAAGAACAAGCGAACAATTTAATTAGTAACAAGGATACAAAATTAAAAAATCCGACACTTATCCTTAATTCAGATAATCCTCAATTAAGATAAGTGGGGAGAAAATTATAATCAGCAGCAGAAACCAAAATTCCTATCAGTGGGGAAAATAACAATCGTAGAAAGTCCTGTCAGTCTGGATAGGCGAGAAGGAGATTTTTTAATCAATAGAAGAGAGAAGTCCTGTCCAAAAGAGAAGTTCAATATTTAAAGCAGACCCTGTCAATTCGAATGAGTGAAAACAAAAGATAAAATCCAGTAATTACATCTAAAACAGAAAGAAAAGAAATTAGAAATAAAAAGTAAGTTGTCACAAAATAATAGGAACAGTATAATAAATCCTAATGAAAGACATACAGAAAATAGTAAAGTTGATGAAGAAATGGCAACCGAAAATTGTAATAATAAAGTTAGAAGAATCGATTCAAGTATGACAGAAAATACGAACGAGTATACGAATCCTAATCTAAATTTAATAAGTATATAACATATAAATTAAGATGCATTAATAATATAACGGAACGACTCAACGTTGGTTGGCAATGTAAAAATGCCAGAAATTCTGCCAGAGCAAAAACGTTCTTTATTTCCATTGAAGCCAAACATCCAGAGGATACTGAAGGAAACGATAAGATAGCAAAGGAATAAAGACAAAAAACTAAAAAAATGTAAATCAGTATTAAGAAAAATATTTGTGATAAGTGAAAAGTGAAACAAAAGTTTATTTATGTCATTAAATTAATGTTGTTTTATAATATTAGTTCGTAAAATAAAGATGTTCAAAAATAGAAGTTAGTCAAAGTCAGATTTAAATTTTATATTATAATGCGATGGTTACGTTATTACAGATGATTTCCTAAGTTGCAGCAACGCCCTGGAATCTGGAAATAAAAAGGAATAAATGAACAATAATAAAATAAAAATATACTTATCAACTACATCTTCCGTTAGATCCATTGATCAGTTCATAATGCGGGGTCTACAATAGAAGTCGTAGCAGTCGTAGGGTCTTAAGTCGTAGAAAATTGACCAATCACAGTTGATTATTCTTCTCATATTCGACTGTGATTGGTCAATTTTCTACGACTTAAGACCCTAACGACTGCTACGACTTCTAGGGTACGTTCGGGAAGACACTGGCTG
>NW_017256846.1:13149-45190 GCF_001594055.1 Mycetomoellerius zeteki | reverse complement strand
GAGGCTCAATACAAAAGCGAAGAAGTCAAAAAGTGAACTGCAAAATGCAAAGAAAAATAACCTCGACAACATGAAAATGGCGGGAACGATTCACTACCTTCACTACTACTAGCGTTCATGAAACTCACAAACGCTAACGCTACCCATGCACTACCTCGGAGGCAAGAGTGTTAGTAGCGCGAGTATACTTTATGACGTCAAACGCTACCGACAATGGCTGCGTTTCGTTATTCACTGTCAGTACTGACAATATGACGTCATAAAGTAGTACTGCAGAAGCGTTTTGAAATTACTAATACTTTTATGACGTTACAACGTTGCATAATGAAACGGATTTAGTAGTACTTGGTAGGACTGTGTAGAAATAGATAATTTTTTAAATTTTGATAAAATTTGGAATTATTAATTATATTCATATCTTTGCGTGCTTTTTCTGCATCTACTTTATTCATTAATATGTGTGTGTGTCATAACTTTTTGACATTCGTTTCGACATCTAAAAAACAAATTTTTTCCTGATTTCCCATTTCGTTGAATTTCGCCATCTTTTTACTGCGATTACCTGCGACCTCGCCAGTCGCAGCAATAGAAATAGGAAGTGACGCAAAAATTTATGACGTCATATAAACGCAAAAGTATATTGAGTTTACTGCGATATATTTTGGAATGGCATGTGCAATGCTGCCAGTACTGACAGTGAATAATGAAACGCAGCCTTAGTCGTAATCGTAAGGCCGTAAGCAAATCGGCCAATCACAGTCGAGCAATCGAGCGTTTAAAAACGTGAGAGCTTAATTTTGATTGTGATTGGTCGATTTGCTTGCGACCTTACGATTCCGACTAAAATTTTTGTACGTGCGATGACCTTTAGACAGTTCGAAGAAGTCTACGGAAAGAAATTTAAATTTTAACTATTTTTGTTTTAAATTTGAGATTGTAATCGCTGTAGATGGCGTAGCATACTTTCGGGCCACGTTCTGCACCACTACCAGTGTTGAAAACCTATAGTGCGTGTAACATATGTTATAGATTTTCAGTATTGGTACTGCTGGCAGTGAATACCGGAACGTAGCTACGAATGTCACGATATTCACTAAAGAAAAAAAAAAAAACCCAAATATCGATACATCGGCCTTCAAAAATATTAGCAAAAAATAACTGATTTTTAAATAAATCGGTAAAAATCGCATATTCCTATTCCGCCTACTCGTGACGCTCGAGTTTCGCTCCGATTTACCTCGATCGGTCGCCGTCTCCCGCCTCTCTACCCCACGGAGTAGACCTACCTGTCGAATCAGCTGATTATTGTTTTCGTTCCTCTGATATGGAACAGACCGTAGTAACGGCTCAACGAAGCGTATATATATACGCCTAATCCGCGCGTCTCATCCGTTTCTGTTTCCGAGAAACCGTGAGCACCGAGTCTTTCTCCCTTCCTCTTTCTCCTTCACTCCTCCATTGTCTACGTGTGCGTGCGTGCGAGGAGGACGGGCACGGACGCGCGTGTACGTGTCGTAGTCGCTTCACGGTGCTCGCCGTGCCAGCAGCGAGAGGAAAGGACGCGAGTCGAGGGAGGAGAGCGAAGTCTCGGCGCGCGGTTGTGAAATCGCCCGACGCCCGTGCGCAGAGCTACGACGGAGGTATATCGTTCCGTCATGCTGCTGCTGCTGCTGCTGCTGCTGCTGCTCGTGGCTCCTACTTTCCCGCGGAGGGACAGAGGAAAATTATCCTACGCTACGGGGAGAGCACCCGTTCCGTCTGCGCGATTACGTGACATTGTAGTCATTGTCAATTATTACTATCGTTCGCTGGCTGTCAGTTGTTCGCGGGAAGTAGAATGACGCAGTAGACAGGAGGACAACGGCGGCGGTGACGCGCGCGCGAAGTGCAGTAGTGGACTGTCTCTCTCTCTCTTCCTTCGATAATGGAAAAATACGATCAAGTTTTATGAAGTAAGTGTTATGTTGTATTCCCCGATATCGATCGCTGATATTTGGTGTTCCCGTCGTTCTATAGTGATCTACTCTGCGCGAATGCAACGATAAAGTCACGGCCGCGATAAGCGAGGCCTTCCCTTTGTTCCTTCGATGATTGCCTCTCCATCCCCCGCCCCTTCCGTATCTCCGTGCGATCCGTCGCTTTTTTAATGTGGTTGCGTAAACGGCTCGGAGTACGTCATATTCGCGCGTCCGAATCAGTCCGTCCGTGTTTGTTTTTCAATTTGGTTTCTCTATGTTCGCGGTGGTTCGCGAGGTTCCGTTCGCTTGCACTTTTTGCACTCGGCATCTTCGATTTCTATCCTTTTAAATGCCCGAATATACATTTGTCCTATTTTAAGTGCAAACATTTTCGGGGATTTTAAATAAGAGACCTACGGTCTTGTTTACAGAGGCGACGCAACGAACGCGCCGTTCGGTCGCGATCGCCCTACCTTCCCGTTGATTGTCCCTGAACGTGCAATTCGCGCACAGCTGTGCGCTGCGTTGTGCAACGCAACGTTTCCCTCCCCCCCTTTTCACTCTACACGGCTGACAAAATAGACTCCCCCTTTCCTTCCCGCTCCGTCCCGTTCCGTCAGCCGTCGTCAACACGTCGTACCACCACTATTACGGATCGGACAGGCCGATACGCTTTCCTACTTTTCGTACGTGTTGAGCTTGTTGAATAATGCATCGCGTAACGACGACGACGTCGTCGACGATGACGGCGCTTCGTCGAACGTTACGAATTTTAACGACGACGATCGCGCGACGACGGCGTCGCGACGTACAGTAATCAAGTAATGTCCGCGAAATTGTCGAGTGAATACGAACGGTGCACTTTGGGTTCTTTGTCCTCCGCGCAACGATTATGCGAACGGCGCGCTTCACGCCCGTCGTCTCGTCACGCGAATAATCTCTCTCCTCGCTCTCTCCTACTGGTAAGTGCGTCAGGACGGGAAGGCCAGGTTTTATGTCCTATGTCATATTCAGAGCATTCTTTTACCGTCGTCGGATTGCTCCGTTTGCGATAGAGAGACGCGTATTTTTGCAGGAGTCCTTTGTCTCCTTTGTCCTTGCTTATCGATGTTGCGAACGCGCGATACCAAGCCTTTTCTTTATGTATCAATACAGCTTTTGTAAATTCTGTAGGATTATTTGATTGTTTTCAAGTTGTCGATAGAATATTGAGATAAGATTTTTAATTGCAAGTTTTATATATCTCGATATAATTGTCTTTCACACGCAAATTTCTCGTTTTTTAAAAGTGGAATCATCAACGAGATATTATAAGTGTTTATTGTGTTAAGTTTAGAATCTCTAATAGCGTTTTCGACAACTATAGTGGGTTTGCACAAACCTGGATTGAATGTATTGTTGTATGCTTTGCTATTGGTAGATCATGTAACGTCAAGCAATAGTAGAGCATTACTCCAATCCAGGTTGGTGCAAACCAGCTACAATCGAAAATAAATAAATATTTAATTTATATATAAATACTATCTTTTACTATCGTTTTGTATGCATTAACAACTTGTATATTTTATAAATATGATATACAAGCTTTTAATACATAAATTGAAAAGATAAAGCTTCTACATTCTACTCAAGATTTTACCATTTTTATAGATAAATAAACCTCTAATTTGGCAATAAAAAATGTCTGCGGAATCACCAAGGCGAGGCGTGCATAAAGGAGCTCAAATCGTTTCACCTCAGCCCATAGTAGATCGATCAATTATTGATAGTGTTGCTGGGATCATAAATGATATAGTACCACAGGTATATATAAGTTAATTAAAATTATCTCAATATTATGATCCAAGTATCTCCAAGTGTACTATATTTGTAAAATTATTCACAGGGATATGCCGGAGTATCCAATTCTGATAATAAGGAAACCATATCATGGGCGCGGTTTGAATACGCGGACATAAATGACCCTGCTTTATATCCTGATTACAATACAGAAGGTTCCAGTACACCACCGTTGTTATTGGTATTAGGATACGCGGTTGGCGTTCAGGTAAATGTTATTTACGTTGGAACGAAATACATTTTTTTTATTTATTGATGTTTAGCATATCCGCTTCTTTCATCGGATTTAAGTTCTTATTCAACTGTAACAGTTACTGATTTTTGTAAACGCAGGTATGGCTGATAGCAGCAACGGGAGAGGCAACGGAGATCCTATCATGGCGACAAGGCGTGGTTCGTATTCTTCGAATTCTACCAAATCCAAAGACTGACGACGAACATGTCGATGAATTTGAAGCGAAACGGCCGATGGTAGCGGTCTGCTCTGAGCCGGATTCAACTCTTCCGGGACCAAAATTTTGCGACGTTAATTTCATCTCCTTGAAAACCGGCGAGTCAATACACAGCGTAGGATTCAAGCATTCTGTCTGCGACGTGTTGGCGAACAGGCGATCCGTGGTTATAACGTTATTAGAAAAAATTGCGGTCTTCGATGCTAGAACATTGCAAAATAACATAACAATCACGACTTGCTATGCCAGTCCTGGCCCGAATCCAAATCCCATCGCTTTAGGAACGCGATGGCTCGCTTATAGGTATAGAATTTAATTCACATTTTATCTTGCTTTTTCTAACTAATTTTAATACTTTACATAGGTAACGTTATACGTTTTATTAGATATGGGCTAATCACTTTTTATTTGCAGCGAGAAAAAATTAATACCCGCAAGAAGAAGCAGCGGTGGTTGCGAAGGGGAAGGCGTTCAGAGTTATACAGCGACGGTTTTATATGCAGCGAAATCGCTAGGGAAAGGTCTTCGCGGATTAGGGGAAACCGTAGCGTCGAGTCTCACGGGGAATTCAGTGTCGCCGATGGCTATCAATAACGCGGGCAATGACGTAACGCAACCAGGTGTCGTTACAATATTGGATCTTCAGATCGCGAAAGACGAGAAAGAGTTGGATGACACTAATGCGGATGCTGTAATTGCTCATTTTACTGCTCACAGCGACGCGATCGTTGCCATGACTTTCGACTTAACCGGCGCGTTATTGATGACAGCGGACAAGAGAGGACATGACTTCCACATATTCAGAATCCAGCCGCATCCTGGCGGATCAACACTAGCGGCGGTGCATCATTTGTATATTTTACATCGTGGCGATACTACCGCTAAAGTACAGGTATATTCCTAACATTTTTACTGTTTATCTTACATACTGCAGTTAAATTATATTATTATTGACATGATATAAACAATAATAAGATTGAAAAACCGCTAATGTTAAACATAATGCTTTAAATTAAGAAGCGCCATAACGGTCAGAACGTTAAGATGTTGAACTATTGTAAATTCATTTAAATGAATTAATTTCAGAAATTATAATTGCGTGCCGATATGGTTGTCGGACTTTCAACGCAATCAAATCTGAAAATATTATAATCCTCCCAAATTTCCCAACTTAAAAACTAATAAACTTATTGCGAAAAATAATGCCTCGGCCAGGAGTCGAACCCGGATCTCTTGCATTCCGTGCGAGCGTCCTAAGCCTTTAGACCACCGAGACCTTAGCATTATAGTTTATTACAGTTTTTAAGTTGGGAAATTTGGGGGGATTATAATATTTTCAGATTTGATTGCGTTGAAAGTCCGACAACCATATCGGCACGCAATTATAATTTCTGAAATTAATTCATTTAAATGAACTTACAATAGTTCAACATCTTAACGTTCTGACCGTTATGGCGCTTCTTAATTTAAAGCATTATGTTTGACATGATATAGGTATAAGACATTTCATACAATTTGTAAAAAGTAAAAAATAATGAACTAATCGAAATTATATTAAAATATCTATCAAAATTTAAGATACATATATTTATATACAGAAAAAGTTCTTTGAGCTTATATAAAATTATTTATCAGGGAATGGAAAGTTATTTTTCAAAAGTAACTAGTTACTGTTATTTGTTACCGAGTCAAAAAAGTAATTGTGGTTACCATTATTAGTCGCTGATTCTCAAAAGTAACTCGTAAAATGTTCACTGATGACGGCCCATAGAGGAGTCGAAACGTTTGGATTAGAATAAAGTACCATTTGGAAAATATCCACATTTTCAAAATATAAAAAGTAACCATAAAAGTAACTATAAAATTCGTTACAGTTACCAAAAGAAAAAGGTAACGCAGTTACCAGTCCTTTACCAAAAAGAGTTGTAATGGTAACGGCGTTACAAGGAGTTACTTCTATTTCTTGGTATTTACAGTATTTTTATTGTATCAGGACATGGTATTTTCGAGCGATACACGTTGGGCCGCTATTTCAACCGTGAGAGGTACAACGCACGTTTTTCCTGTTGCACCTTACGGAGGTCCTGTTGGCGTCAGGACACATTCCACACCCAATGTCGTCAATAGACTATCAAGATTCCATAAAAGTGCAGGCTTGACGGACGATGGTACCCGATCCCACTCTCCTGTGTCTCATACCGAACTACCTTTATCTGTATATCCATATTCCAATCCTCGACTTCCTCCGTATCCTCATCCAACGATATTACATCCTTTGTCACAAATTCGACAACCATCTTCTCTAAATCAAATCAACAGCTCCACACAACCGAGGTAATTACTGTTTTGTAGAAAACTAAAGTTTCACGGTGAACTAACAATAAAGGTGTAATTAAAAGATACCATAAATTTTATTACAGACCACAACAAAGACAACGATTACATTCTGACGATAATGGGACTTTACCGTTGAAGATCTGCGCGTGTTTCGCTCCTCCAAGAGCTTGGATGTATGCGCAAAGGGAATCCAGTAGCAAGGTTGTCAAAAGAGCAGTCGATTCTCTTTTCATCATGGCATGTCACGGAAACATGATACAATATGACTTGGATCCTAAACCAGCTGCTGGTATATTAAAGAGAGAATACACTTTATATATTTTTTTATAAAAGAGAAATCAGATGATTTATATTATCTAAAATTCTTTTTTTGCGTGTCATCTAATGTTTGCTTTTATTTATTTTAGGTGTGCCAAAGGAAAAAGTTTGCGACGACACCACGATTGAATTGGAGGTCGAAGCAAAGGGCCAGTGGCCACTTTGTAGGTCCCCTAATTCGTCAGATCTTGTCCCACCGTTATCTCTGTCGAACCCATTACTTAGCATTTCGTTCGCACCAAAGAACAATCAGGAATTTGACACGATCGAGGATCGTTGGTTGAGTCAAGTGGAGATCGTAACCCATGCTGGACCACACAGACGATTGTGGATGGGACCACAATTCGTTTTTAAGACTTACAATGCACCTAGCGGGTTGGTTTTTCAATTTTTGTCAATTATAATCATGATCTCACTGATCGAAAACGAAAATTAATCGTTTCTAGTGTTGCTGTCAATCTGGTCGAAGCGGAGGCAGTCGAGATTGGAATTACTGGGTCGCGTCCAGCGAGATCGAAGCCCGTTAATATGCCTCATGCGGCGTCTAGACCGTTAATGCCAGTTGTCATCGATGGATCAGGAAGTGAGTGTGCAATAATTACACTATTTTAAAAAAAAATAGTTTTTTTAATTACTTTGAATTAGATAAGGTGTTTCTTATAAATTTTTGGATTCTGAAAACGGTGCCGCAAGTTAAATTTTACTAGCACGTTAGATTTCTGAAATAATTGAGATTTAAATATGCAAAAATGGTATTTATGCACTTATTTTTTTTTTTTTTGTAAAAAGGGTCAACACCAAGTTGACTCGGATTCGAAGTAATTTTTTTTATTGTAAACTAGTGTTATCTGTATAAATATGTAAATAGTTTTGTTAAATTGATTATATTTATAAGAAGATAAGATTTATTATATTTTCAGGCAGTTATGAGCAATCGCCAAGATTCATGGAGGCTTATGGTGATCCTCTAGACAGCGAGAACGTGGCCGTTGGTAGCTGCGAGAGTCAACTGAGAGAGGATCTTGCGGAAGCTATGCTCGAAATATCAATTGCATCGCATCGTGCTCCAGGTAAGTACGCAATTATGCAACAAAGTTTTATATTTTAGTTGAAGGCACCTATGAATGCAGGTCCACTTAGTCGTAATATCATTAAAACGACATATTCTGTGTAATTTGTGCAAATTATTTATATTTCATATATTTGCCCAATGATTTTGTACAATACTACAACTTTTGTACAATTTTTATCTCTTTAATAAAGAGTAAAGAATTATCTTTTATGTTATTTTTTGTCATTGTAGAGGAATAATGTGGAAAAGATATTAACGGTATTTTATGTTTTTATGTTCATTGTTACCTACTTTGCCTGCATTCTACATTACCACGTACGTTTTCTAACAAGAACACAGTGTGACACAGTGAATCATTTCATCCTTGTTTTTGGCAAACAACAAAGATGTAATGATTCATTGTGTTAGACTGATATTACATTTGTCGTACGTCAAATTTTTTAAGCGTGTTAATTGGCTGTGGGACAGAAAAATCCAAGAACCTCTTTGTCCTGTAGCCAATTAACGGGCTTGAAAAGTTTGTCCTACCACAAAAAACGGATGTAATATTAACCTTATATTTCCTTGTTGGAGAACGCCCCATACTGTATAATCATTGTATTTGTTCTTTTGACGATTGTAAAATATTTTCATCAAACAAATACAATTTTTTACATTGTGAATATACATATACGATTTCCCGAATCATACATATTATATACGCAAACATTTATATGTACATATTTATATATATAAATCTTGGAAATACAGTCTGATAATTATTGACGCAACGCTGAATAGGCAGAGTGGAACTAAACCGAGTCGAAAAATCCTGTATCATTTTGCCATTTTCGCAATAATTTAAGGGATGTTGGCGTGACGGCCAAATTCCGACGGAATTACTGTTTTACTGATTAAATGCTACTTACACACATACGATTTATTGACCTCCTTTTATTACCCGGAGGCCTGGAGCCAAAAACAAAAGAAGAAGAAGAAGTTGCCGACTCATTGTAGAATTCCGGTCAGTTTTAATCTAAATAGGTGATTATGATTTTTCGCGTCCACAACTTGTTAGTTGTACAGCGAATCGTTTAGCTCAACTAATGGGAAGGAATAAAATCGAATTTGGCCAGTCTTAAGAAAATCGGTAGTCTTAATCGTACAAGTTGGTTGATGACCAATTTCACCGATTTACTGATAAGACTTAGGACTATCGACTCATTGTAGAATCAGCATTAAGGGAATCCTAAAGATGATTAGTCATAGTGTAAGTAGGTACTATGGTACCCGGATATCACTCCTCGAGACACGCGAGTAATACCCGGGTACTCAGGTACTCGGACCGTATTATCCACATGTTTGCATGATGAAATTCCGCGTTTTGTATTATACATAATTATATAATATACAAATGAATAAGTAGAGACGGTTTTGGCTAGATCTTGGTGCCTAATAACATTTTATACATGTATAGTATTTTGCTTTGTAGAAACCGAAAATAATCATTATAGTAACACCAAACGTAAAAAAAATTGATACATTGAAATAAAATAAATAAAATCCTTATTTGTATCGTTATAAAATCACTGTCAGTTATGCTTCAATAATTTATTTATGAAATTAATTCCAAATTTGATCAAATATGAATAATATTGCACCATAAAACGTTAATTAGATTATATTTTACATTAATAACATTTATCATCTCGTTACCGTTTCCTCCACTCAAGCGTCGCACATCGCTAGACATATTTAATATTTCCCAAATATACGGATTTAAATTTGCGAAGTTTACAGGGTGTATAATTCGCGAACTTGCCATGACATTTGTGCACATATTTCGATTTACCGCTTTTTATTAGAAATATTGAGAAAAGATAAACAAAATTTTCTAAAAAAGAGAGTAAGAAAAATAATTATGCTTGGTAGCGTTTTGTGACGACGCTATCATGATATATTGATATCGAACCTGAAAGCGTATTCCAAATAGAGAAAAAAACGTTATTCGTAAGCAGATCTTTCCTATCTCTGTGATATGTTTAATGATGAGATCATTAGTATTATAAGTTTGCGTGACACAGAACTGGCCAGAGGCAGGTATCTCCATTTTGTTCTCGTAACTGTATTATATGTTCGAGCACTAACAGTAAGATATTTTGTTGACGTCTGCTCTTTGTATCTTTGGAGAAAATAAAACTTCCAACAAATGGTATTATGTACCGTTTTGTACTAACCATATAGATCCATCACATTTTGCTCGAGCTTCTAGCTTTATGTATAGCTTAGAATGAAACTTTTTTTACAAACACATGTGTTTCTCTTAAGTTTGTCTTGACTTGACCCACGCATAATTGACACGCGTGCGGTGTACGCAAATGCGGAATGTATTTAAAAAAAAAACGAAAGAATTAGACTATTCCTTTTCGTGAGACTCTCGAAATTTTATTTATCCAAGCACCGATTCCTATAGTTATACCACACTGAAAAAAAAGATTGGGGGGTTGCTGCAACAAATTAATAGATGGTAAAATATGGTATAGCATTTTTAATTGACTGCTCCAATCAATTAAAAATGCTATGCCATATTCAGCTAATCTTTTCTTTCAGTGCAAAACTCACTAGCGTTATATACACTTTCTTTAAATTTTGACGAATTTTACTGTGATTTTTTGTTTATTCGTTAACAGAGCGAAATCGTATTCATATAAGATATAATCCCGAGTATGCGCGCAAGCTATAATTATCACTGCAAAATAAGAAAAAAGGAAGAGAGAAACTTAAGAGAAAGAGAGAGAGGGGGAGAGCGAGAGAGAGAGAGAGAGAGAGAGAGAGAGAGAGAGAGAGAGAGAGTGTATGTGTAAAAGACACGCGTGAGCAACGACTCGTAATATTGATACCTGCCTACGGCTTTTCTGTTACTAGGGAGGCGTACGGTATTTGAGAGGGTGGGTCAGCCGGTAACTAAAGTCGTCAACCCTCACACCGGCACCGTGATTACCGTGTCGGCCGACGAGGATGGGGACGCTATTAGCTCCATACAGGAGTACGACTCCGCCGCGGAGGAGATGCACGCACCTAGAAGCGTGTGCGCCGAGGAGGGTCCGGCCTCGCTCGGTGCGGTTGATCTCCCAGATGAGTCGGACAGCCGGGCGCTGAATCGCAAGCTCACAGAGATCTGCGCGGAGATGCGCTCGGCAAGCGAGCCGGCGATCAACAGCGTGCCTGATGAAAACATATGCGAGCTACAGGAGCGTCGTGCTCTATGCGCGGAGATGGCGGCCACGACGACGACAACAACATCAATCGACTACGAAAAGGAGGAGGCGTTCTGCGAGGTGCCGACGAGTCTCAGTCTGTGTGCCCAACCAGGTGAGATTCCGAGCAGCCCTATGACACAGGCGAAAGAGACCGCGTTATGGTGCAGCAAGGGAAGATCTACCGATAGTCGTACTGAGGACTATCGTAGCGAGGCTCACGAGAGGCATCTCGCCAAAGCCAAGTACGTCGTCAGCTACGACGATGATAGCGTTACGCTAATGGAGAACAAAACGATGCGAAGCGATAGAAATATCGAGATATGGCAGCCGAACTTAGATGAAACAGTCAAGAGACCTGTCGCGAGAAGAGCCGTCGTTGATTCCGAAAGAATCTCAAGTTCCGGTACCACACAGAAACGCCCAATTGAACAGCGGATGACGCGTGCGGAAAAATACATTGTTAAAGAGGACGATGATAATGTCATCATCGAGGACGCGCGACGCATGGATTCGACGATGAGTGTTGATGTGAGGAAAGAGGAAACTGACACTGATAAGAAGAGAGTCGAGAACGCAAGAGATATCAAAGTAGCGAGAAACAAATATGAGATGATACGCAAAAATAATGAATGGAAGAGTCATGGTTCTCTAGAGGAATTCACCGATAAGAATCGAGTTATGCTCAAAAATAGAGAAATTAAACGCACAAGAGAGGTATCTTCTGATAGGTATATTGACTTGTCCGAGCCAATGGAATCGATTGCTGACGTAATTGTGAAGAGAGAAAATCCTGTAAAACCCGTCTTGGATGTGGAAAAAAATGTGAGATTGCTATTTGATCATTACAATGAGTATGATAATGATAATGAGTTGCCATCGTTGGATCCACCTCCGCTGGATGATTTCAGTTCCATTGAGTATCACATGGTAGAGCCATGCAATCTTGGCAAAGACGTCGCTTTGACGTCCACTCAATCCGACGACGACATCGAGCACATCCACGAGTCTGAGGTGATGCAAATGCGGATGAAGGCTGACGCGGATAATGGTAGGTGCAAAGATTCAGGTGTGACCGTCAACACGATCGCGCAATTTTCTTCTCCTGTGACGCGACGGAAAAGCAGCAAGAGCACGATTTCGGACGATGATCTGGAGTATATACACAACGTCGACCTCGGTTTTGAATCCACAAATTCAGGCGATGCCGGTACAACGACGTCCTTGACAAAGGCGAGCAATAACAATTCGCGTAGAAGGCATAGTAGGCACACGTTGTCCTCTGATGATGATCTGGAGCACGTTCAACTCTCGGAAGTCCATGAGTTGGAACTTGACGCGGTGGCGAGATTGTCGCAGAAAGAATCTCTGCAGGCGACCCAGGAAATGACGTCAGTGGAGCAGCAAGGAGCGAAGTCTAAGTCTGGCAAGAGACGAAAGGATATCATGGTGATTGAGAAAAACAAGGCAGAGGCCGCAGAGGTCACTGTAATATATAATCCACTGGAGGAGGTCTGGTCGAGGTCGGAGGAGAGCGATAAACGCAGTTCCACTGATTATTTTAAAGATAAGCCGGAGGGACCGTATCCAAGCCCCACAAGAAGGGCTAAAAATCGGGGCTCAAAGATGATAAATTTCTCATCTTCGCTGCTACCTGCCAAGCGGGCTTCTCAGACTACCGATAGCGACATCGTTGAAATTATCGACATCGACGCGATGCAGAATTCCGATACGACGCCAGAGTGCAAGATTCTACCTGTCATTGCCGGGGCGCGCACTCGGAAATCTCGCAAGAGCAAGAAGTCGCAGTCAGACGGCCAGTCACAAGAGAACAGCTCGACGGAGCTCTCTATCTCTGTCCTTTTGCCTTCATTCTGTTCCTCTAATGTGAAAATGGCGGAACTGCAGGAGGCCGTGCAGGAAGCCGTGCGGGAAGAATCGTTTGTGGAGCTCTGCTCCAAGGATCAGGACTCAAAAGCTCTACCTTTAGCAGAGATATCCTGGAGCTCTATCGTCAAGAAAAGCATCTCTCCTTCCTCGGATTCGCAGGAAACCCGCAAAGAAACGGATCTCGAGCCGTTGATAGAGGTGGAGGAGAAACTAGAGGCCGACGAACACGCGAAGAAGCTGGAGGAAGCGGAATTCTGTGGCAGAGACAATCCTACGTTCCTCGAACCTGTGGAACCTGTGGAACGCGTGATGTGTGAACATCAGAGTACGCGACAACGAGCATACAAAACTGAAAAAGAAGAACAGGAGGAGAAGGAGTTTCTTTTCGATGAGAAGGATGACATCGACGTGATGGCGACGATAACGGCGAAGAAGAGTATCCTCGTAGACTTTCACGCACCTATAGACGAAGAACCTTGCGTGGACAAGAATATCGCGCGCGTTACGACCTCTATAGCGCGAACCAAGATCTGTCGAGACAAGGGGGATAACAAAGCGACGGAAGGCAGTCCTCTTTTCGCCTCGGAAGTACGATCCGTCGTCAACGAGACACGTCGAGGTAACGTGGCAACCGAGAGGAGAGAATCGCAAAGAGAATCTTCTTTGCAGCTTCAACCGATGCAGCGGCAGCAGGTAGGGATCGGTGACAACGACAGCACTACCGGGACGTCCGAACGGTACGATACGGCTTTTTCGAAGATGTCCCTGGAATGCGATCGTGGGTACGCCGAAAAACGGAACGAAGCGGACCGCGAGGCGCCTGGCGAGCACTCAATCGCCGCCAAAAAGGCGAGCAACAGATCTAAGAGGAAAAAACGCAGATGAGTAGAGGATTGCTGCATGGACGTGCCTAGGGCCAGCCTTGCTCTTTACATACTCCTAATGCAAGTGACAGGAGTAGATTAGCGTTCATACGTAACGGAATAAGATCACATCGAAGTCCGAGCGTTCCGTGCGCGATCTTGAAGAGCTATTTCGCATCGGGTAGCGTCGAACGGCGTTATAATGCTGATAAAGCCCATCTTTACTTCGTGTAATACGCTATCGATTTCCAAGAATTCGTTCCTGACACGAAAATTAATGTTTGAGACTATTGCAATCATCCAACAGAAGACTTGTAAGTGAAATCGAAAGCGTGTCGCGCCATATATATGTGAATATATTTCAAAATCGCGTTTCGTGTGGCCCTATTCTCGTTTCAATTAGTAATTGATATCAAAAATATACGCGCGAACGGATATTGTGTTCGGGCGAAATAGCGGGCAAGGTTGTGTTCTAGCCGATATTAGGACGTTATTAGACGCTTTGACGCTAATTCTAATTGGGGCGTAATAGAACTAACGAAAGAACTCCCAGAACAGGATCGCGTTTCGCCATCTGAGATACAATCGTGTAGCAATTTCAATTTGACTGCCTTAGATCGTAAAGCGGTGATGGAGCTTGGATTGTACGTGGTGCAAACAAATTGCGTGTATCTATGTTTGCCCATTATCGGTAACATAATTATTTAGTGCAATTAACGACGCGTGATGAGCGTTTTTGGCCATTAGGTGTTCATTTACGGGATTGATCTTCTAACTAGCCCTATTCTCAAACGACGATGATCATCCGGTATACAATAGGCCATATATTCGTTGGAGTACAAACATCTTTTTTAAATTCATCCAGCTTTCGTTTACTGCCTACGGATTATATTTCTCGTCGAGCGACGGTAGTATACACAGGGGAATTTTATTATCAAGTTGAAAAGGTTTTTAATCATAATACTCTGTACACACAAAACACATACACACATACAATTTGGAATGACTATAATCTGAAACGATTATAAATACTTTAATTGTTTATTTAGCTGTACATATTGTCTTCGTGCACTTTTGTAACGCTTATTTGTTTTCGAGGACATTTTAAAAAAAGGACTGTATATCATTGATCATTTATACGTAGTTCAGTATTTCCTGATAAATTATTGACATAATAACAATAACGATAGTAGTGATAGGACAGAAAAGAGAGAACATAAGAGATCCATTTTCACTGTAATTCTTTAAGACGATGTGTTCTACATTCTCGAACCCGTTCATCTTTACACAAACCACGTCTGTTCAAACGTTTACAAAAGTATTGCTTTACCCACGTTTAGACACAGCTAGATATTGAAAAAGGTACTCTGTTTGAAACTGTGTTCAGAATTGGGAAATTTAGGCAACGCAGTGCGAGCATCACAAAAACGGCGACGTTGATGATGTGAAGGATAAAGAGTCAATATTTTTCTTATAAATAATCTAAATAATGGATATAATTCCGGACACTTCGGCCATTTCAAAACTTGTCTTTAGTCTAACTAAATTTCATTCTCTCTCTCTCTCTCTCTCTCTCTCTCTCCCTCCCCCTCTCTTCTCCCCTTTTCTTACTCTTTTCGTCTTTCTCTTATAATTTTTCTGTTTTTCTAAATTTTATATACTTTCTTGTTTCTTTACCCAGAAAAATTACACGCTGTCTACGAGGAAAACTCAACTTTTGTTATTTTGAGTAGCTGACTTTGTAAGATTATTACGTTCTTTTGTTAATTTTTCCATTGATTTGCTTATTTTTTTTGCAAAATTATTAGTTTATTTAATTCATGTAACGTACGTTGTATTAGTTACGAAAATGTAAGAAATCATGTAAAGTAATTTGGCGCAATCATATTGTTAACCGATTAAATTTATTATTGAAACAATTTACTACATTGCTTGATACAACCTACGTTTAGAATTCATACCATTAATGTTAGCGCAATTTGTTAGTATATATCATGTCAAATGAAAATCGTATATCAATATCTTGTAGAAAAATTCATTATTAACAAATCATCGCGTATCATATTTTATTATTTAACATTTTATTCTCTTTGCTTTATTTTTTAATGAGGTATTATCTGCAATTTATCTTCAGATTTAAATTATTCACAAATTCCAATTGAAGAGTTGCTTATATGCTTAATTATTGTAATATTTTTCTTTCTGAGTCTTAATTTTTTATAAACATCTTGCATATATGGATGTTTAAAATGAATTACAAAATGAATTTTAAGAATTTATTAAGGCGAAGGATGTATTAAAAGAGAAAAAGATCAAAATATTAAGTTTTTTTATGTAAAAGTACTAGTTTATTTTTTTTACATTTTGAGCTATATAAAACAATTTTTTTATATGTTTGAGCCACTGAAATATAATAATACTGGAATGAGCGTGGCTCTATGCCATCTTTATTAAGAGTGATCCAAGAGACAGCGTTCCAAGTGATATCTTAGTCCTTTTCTAAGCTATACTACGCATGTGCAATAGATGGTAGTGGAACTTCTACGATCTCGTAAAGAGTTAAAGTTTAGTGATATATGTATAGGTAAGCGAATATGTATATAAATTGTGGGGTGGACATCACTTCGCGTGGAAGTCGAAAACTCATGTGAAATAGTATTGTACAATTATAGACTTCGTTTCGCCTCGTTAAGCAGTAAACTTTTTTTATTAATAACTTATTAACAAGTAACAAGCACCAACTAAAATCTGTTAGAGGTCACTCAGGGTCACGACCTTGACAACATATGTCAAGGTCAAGGTCATCGAAGATGAGTTCCCTATTGTAAATATTAACCTCATAAAAAATTGCAGTGTCATTATCAAATTGTTATTATAAAAAGTAACGGAAAAGTAACAGAATATTAATTCTCTTCCCTGCTAAAAAAAATTAATTTTTTTTTAACAAAATATCAAATTGTATAGAATTCAAATCTGTAAGCGAAAAGAAATTTTGGTAACAACATCAAAAGTTATATCCAAAAAACGTAAATGAGAATTTTGTAAAAAAAATTTGAAAAAGAATATTTGTTTTAAAAACCATATCTTTGCGAAAAAAAACTAAAAAACCAAACTATCATTTTAGAAAGAAAAAATCATGAACTTTTAAGAAGAAAAATATGTTTGGTTTTTAAAAGTATAATTATTTTAATAGATATAAAGTTGAAGTATTTTGAGAGAATGACATCATCATCGAATAGTACGCTCTCAATAATTCAATGGCTTTCTTTTCTGAAAATATCTGCAATTTTTATTTTTTTTTCGAACATATCCTCTTAATAACTTAAATTATATATTTTTATCACTGTACCTTACGCAGTATAAGTTTTATTACTCATTTTTTTTTTAATTTTAATGTAACTATCCGGATTGTGAAAAATGACATTTTTACAATCTGATTGGATAGCTGGATAGGCTAGATAGTCTGAATCGCACGTATTATAAAAAAGTGATCCGATAGTTGCTGGATATTCGGCATATCCAGTATAAATCAACAAAAAAAACATTGAAACAAAAAATGTTTTACATTGAAGTCATAAGATTCTAGAAATGCTCATATACATTAACTTCTAGATATTTTGTACAGATGACATCTGTAAAGAAAAATAATAAAAACCCCGATAACTAAACGTATCAGCACGTTAGTGCATGCTATGCTCAGCACATCATGCAAGCACTATTCTGTTACTGTGCTATTTTCTGCCAATAAAGCAAATGATATTTGCATGGTACTGTCACTAGTCACGACATACAGTCAAAATTTTAGGATTGATTACTGGCTTTTTACAAGTACAATGTTCGCACAGCGCGCAGATCACGATGTGCTGTCAGTATACTTGTCAGGTACGGAGTTAGCTGAACATCGTAGTGACAAGATTTACTGCACAAGTGCATGTATTATGCTGGCGTGCAAATATTTTGTTATTTGGGAATATGTGGCATTACTACTTACTATGTCAATTTTGGGGTTTATTTTATTATTATTTTTATCTTACGAATAAGTTAATTATTGCAAAATTCGAAACAGTATTATAAAAACAGTACATTATAAAAATTAATTATATATTATCTATAGAAGACATTTTCTAGTTTGTATTTATGTGTTCAAAGTTTTATTTTTTATTTTTGTTAAAGAAATATAATCCAAAAACAAAAAGTGTAACAGTATTAACGAATAATAACAGTATTAACGAATAGCGAACGACAGCTAAAACCTGTTGTCACCTGTTGTCATGACCTGAGGTCACTCAGGGTCATGACTTTGACAATATATATTAAGGTCAAGATCATCGAGGCGAGTTCCCTCCATCGTTATATTTGCCGAACATAATACTTTTTATCGCAGATTCTGTTTCTACGTGAAAAAAGCATGAAGCTTTTTACTAAAAGCAGTAGACAAAAATTAAAGAAACAGCTTTCAATTAGAAAAAAAATTGTGAACAGCTTGAAGGATGCTTTCTAATTAGGCAAAACATTATAAATGTATGACTTCTTGTTTTCTAATAAAAAATTAATAAAGTTATTCAAAATCAGATTGTATACCATATAAAGAGGTATTTTATAACTGTTGTAAATTAGCCGTCGTGGATATGCTAGTAGAATAAATAAAACATCCATCTCGTAACTTTTGACTTGTTAGTTCTCGGTTCAAAATCAAACGCGATAATCTTTTTTTTTTTTTAAATTTACTCGGATTAAATTAATGAAAGCTGTTTTTCTAGTTTTTGTTGACTTCTTTTAATATAAAAGTTTTATGTTTTTCCGCGTAGAAATCGAATTTGCAAATAAAAAGTACCATGTTCTATTAAAAAATCGACTTCCGTTCTGAATTCCTATTCCCGTTTGGTATCGAAAATTGAAAATATCGTTTGATACACCATTTACTCATCAAAAGTTTTCAGACGTTTTGTAAAAATAACTTCCCTTGTTTGTAAATGAGTGATACGAGTTAGTAACTGATTTTGAATAAATATATAAAATTTTTATATTAGAAAACAAGGGGCCATGCACTCATAATACTTTGCCTCATTAATATCCTTCATGGAATTCACAGAATTTTTGTTAATTAAAAACTGATTTTCAAGTTCTTGCCTACTCTTTGTCAGGTTAAATCAGTATACAACAGCTTTAATATGCATCAGTGCATACTAGCGTGTCCAATTGTATTCGCTGTAAGTCCTTTTCTCTCTCTTCTTATTCCTTCGCATTTTCGAAACGCCGAAGTGGCTTATACAGGCGTGTGCTTGATGTGTAAAAATTTCGAGGTTCTTTCTATTACACGCAAAATAGAAAACGGGGAGGAAAATATGAAAAAGTATGTAAAACGTGTTTAACATTGCCGAAGGTGACGCATAAAAAAAGTGTGTAAGCGTGTGTGTAGATACATATAATTACATTTTTTGTATATCGTAATTAGCGATAAAAAAAAGAGAAACAGGCAGGTGTGCAATAGAGTATCGAAAAAAAAAAAACGATTACAAATACAATAAACTGAAAAATTTAAGTAGGAAAAGTATGTTGAAAGAGGCGAATCTTTCATTGATTAAGAGATCAACTATCATCAATTTTAATTGAGACTGGGGAGTGTAAAAGGTGAATCACGCGAGAGGCATTCACAAGCCTCATTATCGTCCAACTAATTATCAGCATTGAAATAACATAAGTTTCTTTCAGGAGACAAATCCCCGATAAAAAAATCGACTGTTCCGCTATTATAACAAATAAGTATATGTTATAAGTACAAAGTGCAGGATAGTTTACGATGTGTTATATAATCGCCTCGTGAATTAGAAAAAGAAAGGGGAAAGAAATACATTTTAACCAGCGGTAACTGGATCTGTGCCATGTAATACTAACCAGTGATGGATTGTATGGATTGTACGGAGAATACCGTATTTCTGAACGATAGTGCATTCACGGGAAAAAAATATTATTGGCGTTAGCTAACAGCAATTTAAATTGAAAATAATTTTGATAATTCAATAACTGTATTAATCTATTAAGTCCCAGGTGACCTCTGCGCGCATGAGCAGCGCTTTTGATCTAATATTCGTTTAACCGCATATATATTGACCTAAATATTGTCAGGATTGGCAAATGTTACTTTCCAGTTACTTTGTCGCTACTTATTATAGTAAACAATTTGATGACGATGTTGCAATTTTTTATGACGGTAACGCTGATTAACTAAACGCTAAGGTTGTACTAAGGTCAGAAAAGTCACTTTGAAAAGTAACTTGTCACTATTATGCGTTAACTGAAAAAGTTATAATTATAATAAGTAACATTATTCGTTACTAAAAAGTAACGCGTTACAAATTAGGAGTTATTTTTTTCAGTAACGAATAACTTTTTCAATCCATTACAAGTAAGGATTGACTTTTCTAACTCTGATGTTAGCATTATCATCATAAAAAATTCACAATTTCATTACTAAATTGTTATTATAACAAGGTAACGATCAACAAAGTAAACGGCGTTACAAGTAACGCGTTACTTTCCAACCATTATATTCTTGTTCAATTTTTTCAAAGCCACTTTTCAGTTTACACGATGAGCACACAACGTTGGTTCACTATGTATATTTTCCGTATTGTTTTACGTGAAATTTCATGAAAAAATTCTTTAGAACTGTGATGTCCCTCAGTTTGTAGTTGATCTCGATTCAAATGGTATTAGATATTTTATACATACGTACAGCTTAATCATAATACGCTGATCCACTCATCCCTCATTTAATCTTTGTCGCAATTATTATTCTATATCGTTACATGCAGGTATGTTTTACGCAAAAGAAAAGAAAAAGAGAAATAAAACAGATCTACGATTTATGATTTAATAACAAATCACTGCTTGCAATATATGTTAACAAGGAATGTATGTGATGCGTGGATATGTATGATGCGTGAAGAGAGATGCCGAACAAAATCGGTCACAAGTAGATACTTTGTATTAAGCTCTCGAAGAATATTTTAGTCCCCTTTATACTCTTATTAGCGAATTTGCAACGCTCGGCGAGAGAACGAAGGGAATATTCATCGCTCCATTGTCACCGCAATTTGAGTATTACGTGTTTTTCATTTTTAACCGTTTCAGCACAGCGCGGGCGAAAAAAAATTTCAAAGTAATAATTACCGATAACGTCTAAATTACAATGCACACTTTGTATAAATCACTTTCGAGTTCTTGATAGTATTTTGACTTCTCTTGAAACAGAGTATCATATTGTTTTTCAGAGCCAATCTTTGTGTAGATACTATACTTATTGTAATACCGTAGATATGTATATGTACTAATTTATAGAATTGTGCTAGAGATATTTAAACCACGTTGCATTGAGATCATTAAACGAGCTCCTGGATTAGCGATTTGCGATTGTCCTTTCCTAAATTATTAATCCTACTTGTAGACAAAAAATTAGCTCGGATTAATGCCGATTAATGCGGCGTCGATGCAACCGGGCCTAAAATGGTCCGGTATGGAAGATTAATGATTAATGGACAGGAACACTTGGGCGCCGAATTTATAATTTTAAGCAATTCTGTTTTCTTTTTCTGTGTATAGCGAGTTATAACTTATACCTGTGTATTTACCTGAATAGACATAAGATTAACCGGTATTTCTTCACACAGAGGTATTCTTCTATAAAAAAAAAAAAAAGAAATATAAAACAAAACTGGCCGATATATCATCTGTCGCGATACATCAAATTTCGCAATAAACTTTTTAGATAAGTTTTGATCTGTATGTACAGTGGTTATTAAATAACACAGTATTCCTCGATATAGCTTTACTATAAGACAATCTACTAACCAGCGACAAACACAAAGAATAAAAGTCACAATGAAAAATCAGTCGTCGATCTTAAAGAGATTAATCATAAAAGAAAGCATTGAGCGCCTCATTTGAAAATAACAAAATAAATAATTTTGTTTGTTCAGTCATCTGCATTTGGAGTTTTGTGTATGAGTCAAAACAAAACGGCCAAATTGTACACTGAAAAAAAAAGATTGACTGCTGCAGCAAATTAGATGGTAAAATATGGCATAGCATTTTTAATTTGCTGCAGCAGCCAATTTTTGGTTGCGTTAGCCTATCCGCAATGTCAGTATAGGATTTCGATTGGCTGCTGCAACCAATTAAAAATGCTGTGCCATATTTTACTATCTAATTTGCTGCAGCAACCAATCTTTTCTTTCAGTGTACATCTCTTTATTAACAATAATTGAAAAATTATTTTTCTGTAAGACAAGGTAATAAACGTTCCTTGATTGTTCGGCTATGTTGCAAATAGAACGAATAACTGTATTTGTCCACTACATCTTGAATCTTTCTGATCATTATTATTATTCATTATTTGGATGTATATGTATGTATGTATATCTCATTTCAACTATATTTCTTGGGATGTAAACCATAAGCTTTTCTAATTGTAAGCCGAATCAATACAATATCAAATATGAAGTATTTAACTAAAAACTAAAATTTACGAATTGAACGATAAAAACTGATCGCTTGTAATAAATCGCTTGTAACTTTTGAGTGAAGTTCTTTTTCTGTCGAACATCGAATGTTTTTTTCTTTGTTAAATGAATTTAAGATCGACGATATGAATTTTCTGCCACTGTACGTTACAAGGAAGGCAATAATCGTGGAAAAATTCGAATGTATTGTACAGTGACTGCCTTTGTCGATATAACGCAAATGTAATGCCGTTGTGAACTCTCGGCAGTTACTTTCGTATTTATTCATGACTTAGGATGCGGAGACTCAACTTCTCTCTAATAAGCTTTAGCTTGTAGATTCGTTTTAGCAGCGTGCTTGATGTTGAAAGAATTTTTGTCAGTCTCGCGTGTTCGTTAGCTCTTTATCTCATTCTCGTAAATGATTCTGACAGTGGCCGCGAAGTGTAAAAATATGTACGACGTTCGCTGTGTGATGTACAATGCCAAAGTTCGAACAAGCCTGTCGCATAATTTAATTTACTCGGTGTAAGTTTACGGTCGATCAGCCTATTACTTCTTTGAATGTGCATTGAGAAAAGATGACGCTCGGACGAGTAAGAATCGAGAGAAATAAATATTAATGCGAAAAAAATGAGTTTTTCGTTAAAACTCAAATAATATAATCTGTGTTATATTAGTCCGTTTAATTAGTCTGAGCAGTATTTTCTCAATGTACAACAGTGCTCATTGTCGGTATTATTTTCTTTACGAATCGCTGTATAACTTTTAGCCACGCTCTATTTATTCGCAATTGATTAATGACGACTGACTCCTGTATGAACTGCAAGAGCAATTTAAATGTAATCGTCGCATGCTTAATACATATTGCATTTGACGAAAAAGAGTAACGCAATCGAAGTGCTTTTGAAAAATCAAACCGCCTAACAATAAGTTAGACATATGATTCATTCTTAATTTTATTCGTCGATAAATGACACGCTAATTAGAGATCTATAATCTAAGAGTCTATTCGTTATGATCTCTCGAAAGAGATCGCGGCATTCTTCTTCCCCAAAGAAAAAAGCGAATTCTAATATGTTCTCGCAAATATGTTCTTGATATATTTATAGTGACTCGGCTAAATATAGGGAACACTCTGAGGAACTTTGGATATTAATTCAAAATTCGAGAATCTCGAATTTATATTCGAAAATTTCTACGATATTCAAATAGCAGCTAAGACCAAAATTGGCGACATTACTTTCTCCCGTTTTAAATCGGGCAATGTTGATTGCGCATACTCGATACGATCTCAATTAGTTAATTAATTAATTAATAATCGATGGAGAATCGTCCATGAGAACGAGAAGAGAGGAAGCGAATATAGCGTGACGCTGTTTTCTTTCACGGTGTAAAATCGATTGTGGCGGAAATACGTCAAAAAGTATTGTAAAATGCACTAACAACATTAATAACTGTAATGACAAATGTACAAAAAAAAAACAAAGACGAAAACAAAACGAAATTATGTCCGGCACACGCGAGACATCGAGATGTTAACTCGCGGAAGAGACGCTTCACGAGTGGTTGCTAATACATAAGAGAAAAAAAAACAAAAATGACGAAACAAAAATAAAAGTATACAGCTATACCGCATACGTATGCTATTTTCTTTGAAAAGTTTCTCGTCCTTTTAATTACAACTTATAATATATAATATATTTGTAGATCTGTATTCGCATAATTTTTCGTTGAGTTTGACTTTTTAAAAATGTTCTGAAAGTTCTTGAGGCACTCCGATGCAGACAAGATGTAATAGCGCGTATATAAGGAAAGTTTGTATTATATTATAATTACACTTAATAATGATATACGGAGTGAAGAAAAAGTCCTAGACCGGTGAAATATTTTGAAAGCAAAGCATTTTTGAGAAAAATGTTTTACACAAAAGTTGTAGAGTTTAAAATAATCTATTTACTGATCTAATCGGTTTGATCTTGATCGGTGTCGCCCAGATCATGTCAAGGTCACATCGATTTTTTAAAATAGAACACCCTATTTTTTTATTCCAGAATGTAATAGTCGGTGTCAAGAGCTTCTCAAAACACTATAATAAAGTTCATTTTCATTAAGTACCTTTCGAGTTATGAAGTTTGAAAGTTACAGTACCGACAGTAACATTATCCGAGATATCCGCGACTGATGATTAAAACCTCTTGAATGTTTCTCAAAGTCATGACCTTGATAACATTTGTTAAGCTCTGAATTGAATGACATGGATGAGAATCGCTTATTCCTGTTGATAAACGTTACTTAGGAAATACTATTGGTTTACTATATTCATCTTATTATATTCATCTAAGATATTTATTTCGAATTTCGTGTTATAGATATAAATATATAAGATATATCGACACAAAAAATGTTAACAGCTGTGTAACACTATCATAGAAACATATTCTGTAATATATAGATATCTATAACGTTACGTCCATGCAATAGAAAGTTTCAAATTATAATTAGATTATCAGATACGTCTGTATATTAAGTTAAGATATTCTCGCCTTTGATTTTTCTATTAATTGATTATATTCCTATTAATTAATTAATATCAGGCAATTGTGTGTTTAGTGCCACTATCGTGAATACAGATCAAGAAAATTTTTAACTTAGTTAAAGTTCTGGCTTTAATAAAGGATATTAATAACATATATATGTATATATATATATGTATATGTCATCGGTCTCAAGGAAAAATTTATTAACATTCGGTAGGCGACGAGATAAACCGACTTGAGAGTTTGGCTACTAATAAATGATATTCGGTTTTCGAATCTTGATTTAATTATTTCTTCCTTTTCCTTTGATGCAATTTATTTCAATTGTCTTATCTTTTATTAATTTGACTTAATAAGAATTAATATACACCTCCCAAGATTGAGAGAGATTGGCACATTGAATACAAAACAATCAGTCATTATTTTACAAAAATCGAGATTTGTCCTTAAGGCCAATGACGTAAGCCAATGACTGACTAATATAAGTATCTTTATTGCGCGCAGCATGATTCTCCCTTAGAAGCGCTACGAGTTTCGTGCACGAGGAATCCGCTCTCCGCCGACCTCGTCAATGAATGTTCTGTATTTTTTTCAGGTGGTAGCCAGTCGGTGGCCAGTTACGAAGATCTGAGCTCCAGCAGTTTCAGTTCTGCAAGTAGGGCATCCCTGGACGCGAGGAGTTCACCGACACCGTCGTACGGAGCTGAGAACATGATGGTATTTCCCGGTGATAGTAGTGGCTCCATTTGAGATTATTTGAGATGCGCAGCCATGCTGCCCAAGTGGCTGCGCTGCCTCAGGTAAAGAAAGAGCAAGGGCAGGCAGAAGAGGATGAAGAAGAAAGAGGAAAAATTCTTCTTAGAAGAAGCCTTGCTCGAACAAGGAAGACCGAATTCGCTGTGCCGTGCCATCACTTAGTTTTGTCTTTTTAAGCCCGTCAACCACACAAAACTCTGTTTTTCTAAAGTTTCATTGATATGGAATACATCACACAGTGAGACGGACGAGAGACACAAAGTGCATCAGCGGAATGGATAAATAAAATGAGGATAATTCGCGCGTATGTGTGTATGAGGACAATGAGAGAGATGTTAATAACAAGGAGTGTAATGTTGAAAGGATAGATGATAAAAGAAAGGGTCTCCAACCACACATGTGAGTTGGTCGTGATTTTTTTATGAAGCGCGTGTAAATGTACAGAAAAATGCGTTTTTCTTTCCATAAATTACACAGCGTTTCGTTATCTTATTTCCTCTTGTTGCATCTTTACCTACTCCGTTCGCTTATTCTTGCCCGCGATCGCACGGAACACGTTGTTCTCTGATACAGTTCTCTAAAGTTCGTATCAGATTACGCATTGAAGATTAAAAATTACAAATTTGAGATTAGAATTCAATCAAAACGGATTAAAATTAAAATTATCTGATTAAATTTCATTCTTCAATTTTACAATCTCCAATGCGTAGGCGTAGTCTGATGCAGGTTTAAGAGAGGATCTCGTATAAAAGCTAGTGGGGTAGGAATGAGTGACTTTTGTTGCGAACTCATGCATCTCGAATCTTTTACAAGAAAAAAAAAAGGAGGATCCGCGCTTCGTGACAAAATTTCGTTTCTATATTCAATCGCGCTATATTAACGTCTAATTGTAAGAGACTATTTTGCGGTAAAGTTACAACGCTGATTATCAGTCCCTATATTTTTGTACCCAAATATGCAGTCTGCGTTTGTGATAATTGCATTTTGTACACATCTCTTTTCCCTCCTCGTGCAATTTGTCGGTGTGTAATGCTCGCGATTTGTTATTCGAATATAAGAATATTCTCGTGATTTTTTCGTGAATATTATTTGTTCCCGCTCGTGTTCTTTTCCAGCTAACGCTAAATATTCCTGAAATAGTCCTAAAATCCCAAAATGATATTCTAAGAATATTCCGGAATATCCCGACATTTTTAAAATGTAAGGCAACATTCAAATAATAATCGTCAAATTTCTATTCATACATCGTTACATATTAAGGACAATATTCGGAAAATATTCCATATTTTCTGCAAAATTGTAATTTTTAAAGAAATTTCAGGTCCGAATGTCCTTGAATTAATTTTTAAACGAAATTGTAGTATTAAAAATACAAAATTCGTTTAATTTCAATTGGATTCCAATTTGAATGTTTCATGAAATGCTGCGTTCTTTCTCACACAATTCGTATTTATGAGTTAATACATTTCCACCGCGGCCCTCTGTTGGCGGGGATGCGTACTGGTCGTGGATGAGTGATTATCGTGATATATACAAAAGTGTTCATAGAATATTTCGTACATTTTATTAACATTCGAACATTCTATGAAAATTCTTTTGCTGTTCCGAAATATTCGACATATTGGGTATATAATCGAACTTTTCATGAATAATTAGCTTTAGTTGGATTCATTGCATATCGATCATTTCAGACGATTTTCATGAAAGAATGGTTCTGTTGAAGTACATAAAAATTAAGTAATAATTAGGCTAGATAAAGATCTGAAAATAATTATGTTGGACCATCAGAATAATTATGTAGGACCCTCAAGCATAATAATGCTGTAAAATATTTTGACATTTTAGTAATCGACTTGAGCGTCCAATATAATTATTTAGATGGTCGAACATAATTCTTTTTACGTACTATATAACAAAATCATTCTTTCCGTGTACGATGCGTTTGCTCGACAAATATACAGATGCGCAACTGCGTGTAATAAATGGTAGCATTAATATTTCATCAGATTGATTAAAAATTTAATATTTCTGTAGAGAAAGAAAGTGAACGAAACAACTAATAATCGTTGATTCTTATTTTTCAATCCCGGAGAGAGAGAGAGAGAGAGAGAGAGAGAGAGAGAGAGAGAATTGAAATGAATGAATTCTAATTGAATATATTAGGTCTGTTTTTTTATTCCTGCACTAAACTGCACTATACCTATCTCGCTTTAAGTTCCAAAACACTAGTTCATGCCATAAAAAACAGACCCATTAAATGCAGTATTTGTTAGTCAATATAAAATAACGAAGCAAATATTTTTATAGTGTTTTTGCATTATTATTGAATGGAAAACACATCTGAGGGTGATTTAGTGTGAAGAATATCGCATATCGTGGACATTGAAACAAAAGTTTCTTCGAGTTGTTTTTATTTCATTATTCGCTCGCATTCGCGGGGTCTACAATAGAAGTCGTAGCGGTCGTAGGGTCTTAAGTCGTAGAAAATTGACCAATCACAGTCGATTATTCTTCTCATATTCGACTGTGATTGATCAATTTTCTACGACTTAAGACCCTACGATCGCTACAACTTCTATTGTAGACCCCGCATAAGCGATTGATCTCTCTGGCGTGTAATATCTCAGATCGAATGGCAGTTCTCGATAATTTAAAGTGTCAGCAGCGATGCAATATGGACAAGGTTAGTTTAATGGATATCTAAGTATAGATCCCGATAAAATCTTGCAAGAAACTTGCAGTAAACGTGTGTGATAAAGATAGTGTCTCAGAGTATCATGAAAACTTGGCAATTCAGATGTATATGTACATGTAAATAGATATTCTCTGTATCTCTCTCTCTCTCTCTCTCTCTCTCTCTCTCTCTCTCTCTCTCTCATATACATACATATATATACACACACACACAGAACGAAATCACGAAACAAGGATCTTTCCCTTGAACATTGATGAAATTTCGTCAAATTTCTTTCATCTTTTTCCACATTATATCAGTCTTTGTAGATTAAATTTCGTTTATCTTTCCGACTCTTTGTTAGAATTGCCATGTTAAAAGTTTACCGGATATTTTTTCTTTGGAATCAAAATTTAAACTGATAAACCGGATAGAAATGATAATCATAAAATTAAAGTAATGTGCACTTTAGGGGAATCCGATTACTTTGATCTTGACATATGTTGTCAAGGTCATGATTTTTAGTAACTCCTAACAGATTTTAGCCGGCGCTCGTTATTTGTTAAAAAATTAATAAGAAATAAAGTTGATAACACCAACGTTTCGTGAACTTTGCCGGTCGAGGAGCGCACTGATACTGAGCTGCTCCTCCGGAGGACTCCCTTTTTATAAACTCTGTTAAGAGGGGGATGTTTGGTGGGGCGTTAGCTTCGGGACAGGGTTCTTAGCTATTAATAGAAAAAGAAGAAACAAGAAGAAGAAGACTACGACCGTCGCAGTGCGACGGCAAGCGTTTTCTCAACTTTAAACTCAATTTTTTATGTATAATATTTCCGACATGTAATTTTAAGCACTCGAAATCCTCATCTTAAAAATTACAAGAAATGAATAATATTGATCTTACCTTCCACGAACACAACAAAAACAAGCCTTTTCGTAACATTCTTTTTAATAAAATAAAAAAAAAACTAGATATGCTATAATATAATGCAATATTTCAATAAAATATTATTTCTGTAATTAAATCGCAGAAGCTTATATTCTTTCTCATTATACGATTACGATTCATCAACATCATCATTTTCGTCTTCTATTTCTTCTATTAAATTTTCGTCTAAATCGGAGTCCAAAATTTCAGATGATGCATTTGTTAATTCTTCTGAATTTATATTCATGTCTGGTAAAGTAGTTTCCTCTGATGACGTCTAGAAAAATAATAAATTCATTTTCATTAGCAAAGTTTTGTTTCATTCAATACAATATGCAAAACAAAATAAATCAAAATCTAAAATGATAAAAACCTGCGAAAAAATTTCCTGGCCGTCTAAATTCTTATTGACAAGATTTCCCATCCAAAATGCTGTTGCACTATCGTTAAGGACCAACATTCCTTTGACACTATAAACTAATTTCTCTAATGTAGATTTCGCTATAGGCACATATTTAAACAATAGTAAATTCCTTTTTTCTGTGCAGTCGCAACATATGGCATGTAAGTATCGTGTACCACCTAAACATAACATCTATGGTGAATAAATTAGAAAACTAATCTTTTTACTTATTTTCTATTATTAGGAGCTGCGTTCGATTTGAATGCTCATGTACTGTAAACTTCATTCTATCTTTATCGTACACATGCAGAAAAAAATAGAATGAAACTTACAGCGTGTGAGCGTCCAAATGAAGCTAGAGTATTTTCTATTGTAGAATGTTTTATAATTCAAGATTTTAACTTAACTAAAAGATTTTTTGATAAATTTAGAAACAATTTTAACAAAAATATTCAGATTTTTTATGACTACAAAAAGATTGAAAACAAAAAGTTTTTTATGAATTAGATAAATAGATCAGCTAGATTGATTAAAATATATCTGCTACTTTAAATGCTTACAAGTAAAAGAACATAAAACTAATTTGAGCAAAAAACTTTGTTTATTTTAGGCCCCTTACGACTAATAATGAATTGTATATATTCAGAATGTTTACTGAAATCTTGCAAAAAAAATTCTCAAATTTTTTCGAAATATTTTTGCCCAAAATTCCAGGTAAGATTAAAGAATTTTTTTATACAACTTTGAAATAAATTGGAGTGTAAGCAATGCAAACAACTAGATACCGTAAATTAGTAGGAGATAAAGTACGTTGATTATTTTTTACGATTAGAGTAAATCGCGAAGAAGTATTGTGTAGTGTTCGATTCGCGTGCCTCGATTGAATTTTTGCTATAATAAGCAAAGAATTTCCAATAACGTTACAACTAACACTCTGGACGTAGAGAAAAAAAATAAAAATATTTTTAATATATTTTTCTAATTTTTCAAATATCTCTAAACAGTGTCAACAAAAAAATTGTATGGAACATTTTGATTCTTTAATAATCATTTTAGCTAAGTTCCATTATTAGCCGCAAGGAACTCAGAATTCATAAAGATTGGCAAGTTTCTTTATAACAATAAATTTTCTTTTACATTTTTATCGACAATGACGAAACATTGATTCCAAATTTGTCAAATAATCTATAATAATCTAAAATTAAATTATGTTATACGGAATTATTCTTGTCAATAAAAATAGTTATTCCTTACTTTGCATCATTTTTAGAATACTAGTTACATCGTCTGTTTGATATTTCAGATTATATTCAAGTATTGGCATACCAATATTTAGAAATTGTTTTATTAACATTGGCATGTAACGCAAAAATAGTTGTATGATAGTCTTTGTTTTCAAAGTTTTACAAATTTGCGCAAGTTTTTGAACATTTAAAGTAATATTGTGCCATATCTTTATTCTTTTTGGATCTCTAAAAAAAAGATTTGCTCAACAAATTTTAAAAGAATTTGTATGCGTATTCATACTCTAATAAATCCTTAAAAATAATTCTATATAAAACAATAATAGCATAATAATAGCATAAAATTCGTTCAACATTTTTTTTAATGAATTTGACTTCTACATTTTAAAGAAATAAAATAATACTTACGAGTTGACCGCTAATAACGATATATTTATACCTTTAATTAAACCGTCAAATAATTTTTTATATAACAAATGAAAAATATTTCTTTTCACAGAAGGTATTCTTGTTAAAGAGCTTTGAATATTTTCAAAATTGCTGACTTCATCTGGTAACCATTCTAAAACTGATGTTACTGTATCTAATGGCGACAGTTCATTATCTATCCAGTTATTTAATAACTGAATAACAAATAATCTATATTGAGAACCAGTATGCTTGTCTTCGGGCCACTCCAAGCAAAGAAATCCATATGCTAATTTTGCTAAAATCCATAATATAATTAAAAAATTTGCAAAATTTTCAATATTTATCAAATACTTATACCATTTACCATGTTTACTCTTATGCTCTTGGATATAAGTCTCAGAATGTTTCATTAATGATTGGCACATATTGACAAGAGCAGCAGCTAATGCTATTTCCGTAGCAATATCCATTAACGATTCAAAATATTTGTATGATTCTGCAACAAGTTCCTTACAAGACCGCAATGAAGTATTTTCCTCATTGACTTGTTTAGCCAAACTACGTAATCCCTCTGAAAAATCAATAAAATATGAGTAATATATATATATATATATATATA
>NW_017256846.1:9544-12901 GCF_001594055.1 Mycetomoellerius zeteki | reverse complement strand
TGTTAATATTAATAAAATATAACGGTAAGTAATAAATATAAATTGTTGTTAGACATGTTAATAAAGCATAAATAAATAAGTTAAACATAAATTAAATAATAACTTATTTATTTATGCTTTATTAACATGTCTAACAACAATTTATATTTATTTTGCATGTTTTGTATGCTGTATTTTATAATAAAATATAATTAACATTGTCAAGTTGTAATTAATTGATTAGACATAAAATTGTTCAATAAATTCATCATAATATTTAAAATTTAACCAAATAGAAAAGAGTGCAAAAAGATAAGGTGGTCATAATAATGTGGCCAGGGACTGTATATATATATATATATTAGATACCTAATTCTTACAATTAGTTAACAAAAATAACATACCGCGTAACAATGTATTGTATGTTACACTCGAAAATCCTTTCCAATTAAAAATACTGGTGAGGAGGCGCAATAATAATTTTGCACCTTTTCGAAAATTATAATTGTCATCTTGTCTTAATTTGTTGACAACATCGTCCAATTTTGAGCAGATGTTTGGTAATAAGTATATTAAATCTTTCACAAAACTCTCGGAAGGTTCACTTTCAAATATTGTCAAAAGTTCTTTTACAATAAAACATACTTGTTTTATTGATATGCCTTGTGTTTCAGATTGCGATGTCTGCACGTCTATTTTAATGTCCAAAAGGCAGGCTATCTAAATATCATTATATAATATTTTCAAACATGATCAGTACTTGTAATAATAATTTCGAAATTATGTATTTCAAGATCACTAGATATCTTTCTAATTGCAAATCAAATATATATATAATAAAAATGCGAATACAAGCAAACACCATGAACGCAATAATACAATTTTTATTATCTTAAAGAATAAATAAATGAAGAAAATGTAAAAGTTTTCGTTTTGGGTCCTCTTCAGTACAATCTTAATTACATGTGTCGAGTTTATTGTTATTATTCTATTTTTGATAATATAATAAAACGATAATCACTTATAAACTCCATAAAAATTTTCATTAGTTGGAATTTTTTCTATATATACTTGATTTATTAAAAATAGAAGTGCTTGTATATATGTTACAAACTATTCTTGATACCTTTGCGTCAAATTTTCTGAAATATGCTGGATTTTTGGAATACAGTGTAGAATCTATCTCCTCTTCATCCTCCATCGTCACAGAAGTGTTTATTTTCTTTTCTTTTGTAGGTTTCTTTCCTTTTTTAGTAATTTTCTTTTCAATTTTTACAAACGGCGGTAATGGAAAATAATGAAAATAACATGGTGGTGGTTGATATTTAGTGTCACATAATGGTAGCAACATATTCAATTCACTTTGCAAATATATCAAAGTATCTAAACGTTTTAGTACTTGTCCTCGCAGTAAAGGATCAGTTTGTGTGACAAAGCCTGAAATTATTTCTCTAAACCTGTAATATTTCCGTTGCAGTTATTTACAATCTTAGCTTAAAAAATAGGCACATAGAAATTATATGCATATTATTGCATCATAAAAAAAGATTTAATTAAATACTTACCAATTAATACCACATACAATAAGATCTAATGTTGTACATTCTGGTATATCAAAGTTTTCTGGCATTAACATTTCGCATCCCAAAAGAGCATCTATAGCCTCTAATTCTCCATGCTCACTAAGTCTCATACAACACGTCTTAAGAAGTCGAAATAATATTGATGCAATTGGTCCACCATTTCTTTTATTTCCAAAATTTAACACGCAGTTTTGGGGCGCAAATTGCTCATTTTCTGCATTATTTAGTCCAAATTTAGGTACTAGAACTTCCCTGATAAAAAAATTATGTGTATTTATTTAGATTTGTCTTTCTTTTATATTTTATTATTATACATCATTACAATTATCATATGATTAATCAACCAAGGTTAGCATCTTTTTTCCCCACTAACTGAACAACTTTTGTCTGAACATTTTTATTTTAAATTTAAAGATTTTGAGAAAATTGGCTGGATAAATTAAAATGGTTCATATAAATATTTTATATAGTGTATATGTTATATATATATATATATATATAATATTGCATAACGTATTTACCTGGTTTGTACTTTATCTGTCATATATGTATTAACAAATTCATTTTCAATGTAGCTATTTATCTTTTCGATGAAAACAATATTGATATGTTCGGTTTGTTCAATTATTTGTGTTAGTTGGTCATAGAACAAAGACTGCGATTTATAACAACTCTTTACATTCTGCATTACCTTATCTGTGCGTGTGCAAAACATTTATATTAAAAATTAATAAATTTTTCTTTACTATATCTACTGTTACAACAATTTATGAAAGAAATATTCATCAAAGAACATTAAACTTTATCATGAATCCATATTTGAGATTTTATATACTGTGTGCGCGTATGTATATACAATTTTTTTAAATTATATAAAATAGACGTACTAAATAACTTCAGAGCTTGGTCGCATGTTTCAGCTTTTCCTGCTAAATGTTTTATTGCCATTACTGCCCCCATAACACCTTTACATTTTGTACTGAAATGTGTAATCCAATATGTACATTACAAAAACATTAAAAATATAATTATAATTAATTTTAGACTTAGCTTACACTGGTTTCGCAATAGATAATTGTTTATGCAACAATATAAACAAGTCATCTCGTAAAGATTCTAAAGTGGAATTATCAGTTAGACACAATCCATGCAACAAATCATTCAAAGTACCAACTTCTTCTAGTCCAAAACAATCAACTTTTTCTAACAAAATTCTCAAATGATGACAATGTGATACTAAACAATCTCTTTCTATTGCATTCTCTGCCATTTTGCAAAGTACAGTCAGTGCATGTTTCACAGTTTGATCATTATTACCCATAACAAGAATGATATTTTTTATAATCTCACGTTGCTTAAACGATGTTTCTTTTTGACTGAGAAACTGTAATCGGAACCATTCTATTGCAAAAATAATAAACACACGTTCTTCAGACTTTAATAGTTTACTCGCTAATTGTAATATTGGTGTTTGTAATTCACGAACAACCTAAAAAGATGCATATAAAATACAATGCAATACCATATATATATATAATTATATATATGCGATATTGCATTTCCCTTCCTGCTGGCCAGGCTTATCTACTTATATACAGGGTGTTTCCAAATTAAATCGCAAAACTTCGGGAGCGTGTAGAGGAGTAAAAAACTAAGAAAAAAAGTCCTATAGACATATGCTCGTTTTTGCTCCGTTTCAGAGAAATCGAAAAAAAATTAAAATTCCCACAACGATGGATTGGACGTGGAGGAGCAGTACATTGGGCAACTCGTTCGCCCGACTTAACGCCATTAG
>NW_017256846.1:5563-9483 GCF_001594055.1 Mycetomoellerius zeteki | reverse complement strand
TAAAATAATAAATTAAATATATTTTTTTCTTTTTTCGTGATTTCCTGCGAAACAAAGCAAAAAGGAGCATATGTCTATAGGACTTTTTTTCTTAGTTTTTTACTCCTCTACACGCTCCCGAAGTTTTGCCATTTAATTTGGAAACATATTGTAAATAATTGTAATTTTTGTCCAAAAAAAAAAAAATTACAAATTTTTTTGTATACAAGATATATACCTCTTTATAATCATTGTAAAGCGTATGAAGCAGACTTATCCTGTAAAAACCACATCGTATATTTTGTTTCAACAAGGCTTCTGCATTTTTTTGCTTTATTGTCCCAGAATATATTAAAATCAAAATAATTAAATCCAATGGTTTTGGATTTTTATTAATATTTTTTATAACTGTTATCGCAGTATCCGTCACGTCTTTAGCTAATAACATACACATCTTTAATGTTTTAACTATTCGTACTTGATTTTTGTAACAGTTTTTAGCTTCATCACCAGCAAGAGGCTGCATTTCTACATTACGCAATATAAGCAACATTTGTTTGATAATATCAGAACATACACAATCGTTTAAAAGAAATCTGCAAGACAATTAAAAAAAATATATATTATATTATTATAACTAAATATTAAAAGCACAAATAATAAAGAAATTTGAAATTAAATGTACCTGATAATAATTGGTATAAGTTCTAGTTTTATATTTGTTTTTAACAAATGTAATATTTTAATTTGATATTCTTCCAAATACTCCTTGCCAAGATTAAAACTCGCAACACAATTCAAAATTGCATTTATCAACTCGCAATTTTCCTCCAACATTTTCGTTAAAACTTCAACGATAATCTGATGCTGAGCATCTGACAAAATATCAGGCAGAAATAAAATAAGTTCACATTGAAACCACGATGGACATGTTTCTAATAGCTGTTGTATGTTTGTAGTTAGTATATCAATATCAGTTATAGTATCCAAAAAACGAAATTGTTGTAATAATAATACAGCCCAAGGTATCTCCTCTAGAGTATCTCTATATAAAAATACATGCAATATGTATTTATTAAAATGTGACTGTCTTTTTTCAATATTACAATCCACAAGACATATAATAACAAATAAATTAAAATACAAATTTGATACAGACTGTGGGAGTCAAAACAATTATGTGTGAAAATAGACTATATATTTTACAATTTATTCATAAGAATGGTTGACTCTCACAATCGTTGTTTCAAAATCGTATTTTGAATTTTATCTAAATATATTTTTTATTTGACGCATACTTTTAGGAATGATAGCTTATAACATTTTAAATAACCCACTTTGTATATACATGTACATTGTGTCTGTAAAGATTGAAACTAAATTTATATAGTGTGTTAATCAAGTAAATAAAAAAATGTTCGTGTATACTTATATCCAAAAATGATTCATTAAAGAGTTATAAGCATTCAAAAATCTACAAACAAAATTTTTATTAATATGTCATGTTTATGCGAAATTGATAAAAACAGAGAACCAGTTTTGGTAGTATATCTCAAAATGTATTATTTATTATAATTTTTAATATATACAGGAGGATTATTCAAAAGAATTCAACAATCATTAATTTAATAAATAGAAGTCTGCATTCCTGTAGAACACATTCCCAAAAACTATTATAATTTATGAAATATGAATCAAGATATGTATGTAAATAATAACTGAAAATCATTTGCTTCTGAGTCAATGATTTTCTCTTACAAATTATAAGAACAGTTCTGCTCACAATCATTGAATGTTTATAACTTTTTAATAAAGCATTGTCAGACATAAGTTCATATGAGCTCTTGTCATCTACTTGATAATCTCTCATTAACACACTGTATTAATTTGATACCAATCTTTACAAATGAAGACACACATATATACATGAATATATATGTTCATTAAGAATTAAAACCATTTCAATAAATTCAAATTCTGATAGACATATGAAAGAAAATCTTTTTCACTTATTTGTAAGTAGATTATTATAATTTGTCAAAAATATTTGAATTCAGATTTCATAAAATTATATAGATTTCACTACTTACACTAAAAGAACAGATTCATTAAGTTTAGATATGAACATATTATATACATCTGCTTGAATTTCTGGAACTTCTAACAGAATTCTTGCAAGAGTTGTTTTGCTTAGAACACTGAAACTATTATTATCAGTAGATTTTTCCATATCATTTAACATGTTCACAAAATTTTCTTCACGTATAATATATTCCTCTATCGAATCAATTACATCCTTTTTTTTGTATTGCTTTGAATTTAAAACTTTTCTCATCTTCCATTTGGCAATGGATGGAGGAACAACTGTACAAAAGAAATTTAACATGTAGAATATAAATTTTCCTTATTTTCAATTAAAAAATAAAAGATGCACATACTAAGGAAACTTACCAAGTGTATGTATGTCAGTTGACAATATGATACCACATTTTTGTAAAAAATTAAAAAAAATAGATGGTTCCTGAAAAACTTGCTTTTTTGAAAGATGTTGCTTATTTGACTTTGAAGCTGGTTGCAATTCTTTATCTTGTTTTTTCTGAGAAATACGAGGTTCTATAAGTGTTCTACTAGTGGATGATTCTTGATATATTTTTCTAGGAGAACTATGACTGATATTAGTATCTGGAGTAATACACTTTGTGTTTCTATTAAGTGCAGTTTTATTCTGTTTCTTCTTTGCAATGTTACGATCATTGTATGAAAAGTCAAAATTATTATCTGAAGCTGAATCTTCTGATAAATAATTCACACTTCCACTTCTCGATGTAACTGATTTTTCTACAGATGGATTAGCAGTGTCCAAAGTCTTATTTGTCATCTTTACACGGTTTCTTGGCAAATGAATATTCTCTTGGCTAGAAGATGTATTTGCCGACGCTTGACTATTAAGTTGTTTCGATGTCCTCAATACTTTAGAGGTAACTGGATACTCATCTGTTTCTGATATATTCTCAGTATCACAAAAATTTCTTTTTTTACCTTTAATAGATAAATTCTTTTCTTTGGAACTAATATTTAAGAGTTTTAATGTTGTTGACCTGCTATCTGACAATCTGCCTTCAAAAAAAGATTCACTCCTTTCCTGTGTTGCAACATTGGTCACGTAAGAATCTATTTGTTTATCGCTAGAGTCATTTCTCTCCAACGATTGATTACTTGATTGTACATCTTTATGTAAACTGTTTCTTAATATCAATTTTCTTTTATCCATAGTGAATTTAGAATTCCTTTCGGTTTCTTAATTAATATTCTCAAAATAAGAAAGTGCTTAAATCGATTCAAAATAGCACTTTATAATGAGTGATACTTAGATAATTAAGAAATCAAATTTCTCTTTCTAAATTGTATTTTACAGTACTCAAAACAAGAAATACGTTATAACAATTTTTTTGAACCAAACTTAACTGCACTACGTTGATCAACTCTTGACCATAATATAAAAAGAAGGTAATCTACTTGGAATTATTCAATTATTCCCTAGATTTCTATTGTTTGTTCTAGGGAAAACGGAATAATTCCGAGATCGAAATTAGGTCTGTTCGTGTTGCTTGCACTTTTGGCACTCGGCATCTTCGCTTCCTCTCTTTTCAAGGCCAAATCTATATCTATCCCATTTTAAGTGCAAAAATATTTGGGGATTTCGTGCAACGCGAACAGACCTATTCATTCCCACTGCTTTCCATTTGATGACACAAATCGACACAAGCGTCGTTCTATTCTTTTTGGACATTCAGAGAATGACAAAGATAAAACGATAAGCTGGAAAAACAATAGACACAGGCAATAGGCACGGGCAACAGGGAATAACGAGCCGTCCAATCAGAGCTCTGGAGTATAAGTTCGATATTATATCCCAGAGCTGTGATTGGACGGCTCGTTAT
>NW_017256846.1:3451-5553 GCF_001594055.1 Mycetomoellerius zeteki | reverse complement strand
TATTGCCTGTGTCTATTGTGTTTAAGACTATACTTGTGTCGACTTGTGTCGACTGTGCTTGCTTTCCAGCAAGGACATAGGCCGATATTCATAGTCAGTTCTTATATTCAAGATTGTCTTAAGTTCAGCCCTGAGGTGTCACGAACCAATCAAAAGGCCACATTAACGTCTTAAGACATTACTTAAGACGGTCTTGAAATAAGAACCGACTATGAATACTGGCCATAGTCAGACCACAGTATAAAGCCGGAATCAGACTACGCATTAAAGATTGAGGTTGAAGATTGAAGATTGAAATTTGACCAATAAGGACAAAGAAATTTTAACTCCTATTGTTTTGATTGGTCAAATTTCAATCTTTCAATCTTCAATCTCAATCTTCAATGCCTAGTCTGATTCCGGCCTAAGGATCATTATACTGTGGTCAGACACTGTGTAACACAATGAGTCATTTTATCCTTGTTGTTTGCCAATGTTAAATAAGGATGAAACGACTCACTGTATTACACAGTGTCTGACTGTGTCTTTGCTGGAAAGCAAGCTGTGTCTCTTAAAAGGAAAGCCTCCGATATGTTCCATGATAGGAACTTTAACCGCAATATTGGACAAAGTCCTATATAAAGTCCCTATAGCTCGACCAATCTGACATGACATGGGCTGCGATCCGATTCACGCTCGCAACGCTTAAAATCATTTCATCCTTGTTGTTTGTCAAACGTTAAACGAAGACAAATGATGCTCATGCATTTGCGTTGTCAGCATAAATCGGACCACGGCCATGGAATGTCCCTATCTCATTTTCCCACCATATTGCCATGTACATCCGGATATATGCTTGTATATCCGGGTGACAAACTTCTGCCAAAGTCGTTAGGTAATTCCAATAAATAATTGATTTAGGCCCAGTTCCACAACTCATGGTTAACTTTTAACCGAGGTTCAACTTATTCATTGTCTCTTACTAATTTTAGAATTAGAAAGAGATGAGAAACAAGTTGAATCTCGATTAAGAGTTAACCGTGAGTTGTGAAACTGGGCCTTAGGGTGAAATCACACGGTGCGGAAAAGGCCTGCGGAATTGAGAATGCGTCATTGAAGCAATCAATCAGCGCTATTTCGTGTAGCACTGAATAGCGCTGATTGGTTGCTTCAATGACGCATTCTCTATTCCGCAGTCTTTTTCCGCACGTGTGATTTCACCCTTAGGGCCACTGTCACTAAGCTCAGTTGATCTAATGCCTGGTTTATGCTTCGGTCTTAACCCTAAAATCCTAAAATTCACCAATGGAATACTGATTTCAGTTAGGACCAATTAGGACTGGCAGCCCTATTGGCTGAATTTTAGGATTTTAGTGTTAAAACCAAAGCATAAACCAAGCATAACTAGGCCAGTTAGGGCCACTGGCTACGTTTACACCGTGCATTTAGGCCGCGGCATATAGATAGATGTCCTTGTTTATCCTGTATTTAAACAAAGACACCTATCGTATAGGACGCGGACTAAGCGCATGGTGTAAACGTAGCCACTGTCACCAAGCTCAGTTAACTTAACTGGCTAGTTAGTCCATCGGAATTGACCAATCCCATTTGTCATTTTGTTTGAGCTTGGTGACAGTGGTCCTTAGTCCATCGGAATTAATCAATCGCATTTGTCATTTTGTTTGAAAAATTGACAGATTGATCAATTCCGATGGATTAATTGGCCCAGTTAAGTTAACTGAGCTTGGTGACAGTGGCCCTTAAATAAATTAAGTTTCTAAAATAAAATAAAATGGTATTATAAAATTATTTTAGTAATTATATGAATTTCATTCCGATATGAAAAATTCTTACATTATTATAAATTATATTATTAGTTATATAAAATAAAAAAATAAAATTATTTAAAAATTATTTTGTTAATAAAATAAAATAAATAGAACATTTCTACATGAATGTCAAAAAGTTTTTGGCTTTGATTGTAAAATACAATATTATTATATAAAATATAGAAATAATGAAAATATAAAGAATTATTGTAAAATTATAAATGGTTACATTGAGAGAGAAAGTTTATTATCCGTAAAATGATGCTAGATTCACACTGTATTCGATTTTCGTCG
>NW_017256846.1:0-3415 GCF_001594055.1 Mycetomoellerius zeteki | reverse complement strand
GCGTCGTACGACGAAAATCGGATGCAGTATGAATCCAGCATGAGTTTTTTCGCCGAAAAATGGCGGAATGAAAGGCCAAGCAATTAAACATGTTCAAGAACACACTTGTCTCCTTGCATCATGGTTTTGGAACGTAGCCCAGAGGGCAGGGTGAGAGACTGCCTTCTTTTTGGCACCTAATGTACTCTTCTCGAGTAAATACATATTATCGAAGAGTCTATGAAGTGTTATTTGTCGTCAATTATTCATATAACGTTAATTTGCTCGCGTTTGATTCCAATAGATTTCTTTTTTTTAGGCTTCAAATCGTTCTAAGGGAGTATTATTCCATATTATCTGGATTGTTATCGGAATTACTGATAATTACTGAGTTATCATTTTATGATCTATACTTACCTACTAGGACTACGTAAACAAAAATGGTAAGCACAATCATATTTCATTGCTTGATGAGTCCTTTATTTTTTTTGAACGTTAGACTTTATTGAACTATGTATTTAGTTATCATACAATTGTGTCACTATTTATAAAAAATATTGTCATTGTACAAAATGTTACGTCTGTATCGTGTTATGGATATAATTTTAAAAAAGCCGCTTTTCTCAAACTGCTGGGGAAAAAACGGAAAAATTTCGATTTTCTTCCGAAAAATTGGTTTTTTGGAAAAATTACTGTTTTTTGTTACGTAAAAGATAAGTAATTTCTAAATTCCTTTATAAAATTAATGCGATCTACAAAATTATGTAGCATTGTTTTTGTTAAAATTTTTTAGTTAACCTTCTATTTTCATAGTAAAACCTAATCTAATCTTCCTTTAGTATATTACATGACAAAGTAGACAGATTTTTAACTCTAGTTTGCCACACTTCGGTCTAATGAACTCTTGAAGTGTCTCTTTGTAGTTTATTTTTTTTCAAATATTTTATTATGAATTCAGTTTAAATCCAAATTATTTTCTAGACCTACTATTATCATATAAACATGATGTTTGAACTCTATATTTTTAATTGTTACATTAATGGTGCAATAGTGTATGTTTTTTGTGTTTTATTGAATACATTGTGCGACTCAGATCTTTTATACAATTTCAAAATTTCTGTTAACTTATCCTGCTGTGTACCCTGTACTCAATTATTTTCTTTACGGAAAAAACCGAGAAGCAAACGTGGTAGGTTTTACGAGCATGCGTGAATTTTTCTACCTTTGGGGAAAAAAATCAAAAAATCCGTGGAAAAATGGGAAAAATTGGGTTTTTCCGATCCTTTAAAACTATAGTTATGAAATCCTAACAATGATGGAATTCAAAGTGTATCATTTAGAAATCATACAGAAATTTCCAATTATTTGTGAAATTTCTGTATTTGCAAGTAGATTACTATGATATGATTTAAAAGACACAGGATGCATAAATATGGTAAATTTCAATAAACTTACGAGAAATGCTTAAAATATGATTTGCAGTAATGTCAATATTGAGGATTGCTTCTATGGTCAATTATTTATATCGATCTGAACAAAATTCAAGTAATAATATGCTCGTTTTTTAAATCGATAATCATATTTATTTAAAGAAAATTTAAGAAAAATGAATTATTAAATCATTCGATAGACATGGAATTAATTATTTATAGAGGAAATAAATATTTGTACATGATACATCAACAGTGATAATCTCTTTTGTAAATAAAATAAAATTTTCTCCTATAGTAATTCTTATATAATTTTTTTTATATATAATAATTCTTATATAATAAAACCATTATATTCTAGATTTATATTGATTGACTTTTTCTATAGGTATATAATTCTAATTATATATAATAATTATTGATAGGCAAAGAAGATATAGCCATTTATTGTATATTATGTATTATGTATAATTAGGATAAATTTAATTTATACAATATTATATATTGTATTGACTATTATTGATTATAATGAATATCTTCTAATTATAATATCTTTATAACATTACAAAATTTATAGTTTTCCTGCTTCTTTATCATTTTTTATGTAAATAATATGGCAATGAAAAATTTAATCGATTAATATTTAGATGTCTTTATTTTATATGTAATTAATAACACTGTCCGATAAATATAAACTCTTTCTAGATTACGAATGGGACATAGTGATTTTTACAGATGTATTGTCAATCAAAATGAACTCGTCAATGAATCTAGAGATGGTAGTGTCTCGGTGCTAAGCATGGCGCGACTGCCGTGGCTCTTTTATGCGAGCCAGTTCAAAATTTCATCAAGAAACGTAATTTTCATCATTAATACATTATCACACAAAACGATTTTCCATTAGAATTTATTTCCAAAAATATAACGAGGACGATTAATATTAAGTATTAAATAAGGAAATTCCAAAATCGTTTGGTAATGACATTAATCGTGGTTCAAGTGATAACATAAAGTGATTTACTATACCGTATGTATATGGCATTTCAGAAAAATTCAGTAGCATTATCAATGGTGCAAATCAGAAAATATCGCATTTTTTAGCATTACTGTAAACTACGCAAATTTATCAAAATATATAAGGTTCCATGAATTAAAAAAGAACGTGGCGTATTAGCTGTAAAATTAGCTGTAGGGATTATGATGCAACTTATGTAGGACAAACTAGCAGAAAATTAAAAATGCGAGTGAAAAAACATTGCAGTCATATGCATGGAATACTTTCACTAACTTTGTAATTACAAAACCGTAGGTTGCATCGCAATCATGAATTCAATTGGGACAATGTTAGAATTTTGGATGTCGATAATTTTTATTACAAAAGTTTGATTTCACAGATGCTTCCAATGAAATCTCAGAATAATGGTTTGAATTTACAAACAGACACAGAAGATCTAGATTATGCCGATATTTTAGAGAAATTGATAAACAATAATTTGATCTGGATGCCTCTTTTCATTTCAATCATGATAGATTATGTTTCACTTGATCATTGAACGTCATTTATAGATTAATTTTCAGCAACTAACAATTTGTAATAATTACTTTGTCATATGGTTTAAAAGCCGAGTCGGACAGTGTCATTGGTAATGTTTATTAAGTTTACATTATTATTTACTTTTATTTTGTTTTAGTCTCATACAATACTATTAGTACAACCTGGTGTCAGGCCTGAAACAAGAACATATTCTGATTACGAAAGCATTAATGAATGTTTGGAAGGTAATTTCAATTATAAATTATGGTAATATTATATTATAAATTTAAGTTATATAAATTTTAATAACAGCTATTAATACTCTTTTTAATTGTGCATGTTATATAAAATTGTAATTTTTTATGAAAATAAGATTGCATTAAGCAGCATAAAATCAATCGATTCTATACCTTATTATATCTATGAGAGAACATAAATAATACAATAGAATTTATACAGGATGTCTGGTAAT